>NC_044347.1:31101378-31331605 GCF_007364275.1 Archocentrus centrarchus
CATATTTTCAGACTTTGCAGCACATTTACTCAAATCAAACTAAAAACCCCTGAAATCTTATTTTCATTCATAGACGTCTGGGACGGAAAATAAGACATAAAAAGGAGGATATTATATACACTTTACACAGCACCATCTGAGCTCATGCTCTGGGATTAAATAGATCACAACATTAATAAATATCAGGATGACTGACAGCCTGCTGAGAGCCAACGCTGCATGTAGCCCTGAAATGACCTCAGCACCAACAGGTGTGATGTAAGCACCTCCACTCCTGTGCTGGAATCACATGAAACCCCCAGACACAGGATCGGCTGTGGCTCAGGAGGCTGGTGGTTCAAGCCCTGGCTGCTCCAGTCTGCAAGCACAGGAAGCACTTAGATGTAGAAAAAAGTGTGTGTATGAATACAACTAATATTGGTAGGACCTGCTTTAGCTAAAATAATATTTTATTCAGTTCATCAGTGAAAACAGTGCTGTGAAGCTGAGGCTTTGGGCTCTCCAGTTTGGGAAAATAAAGTGTATACAGCTGTGAAGCCAGTGAAACAGGCTCAGTGCATGTCCATCTTTTCCCATCCCATCTTATTCAAGGCAGTCACAGATGATGATGATGATGCACTTTGGGAGAAGCAGTGTTGGCCCTGCAGAGTCCAGCCTGAGCAGCCACAGAGCAGAAGGCACCATGGGAAACAGGTGAGCCCCACCCCTAACCCTGCCCCTGCGTCCCAGCCCTTCAACGAGCACACAGCTGGAGGCCAATGAGCATGAAGGTTAAAACAGACACACTGAAGTTTGCACACATAATTCTGCATCACTTACTGCTTAGAGCTGCTGTAATGTCAGCAACAAAATATGTAAGTGAATGTGTTAATGGGTAAGTCGTGGGTTAGGGTTAGTCACTGAGCCCGATGTGTGGGTTTCAGAAGGCCCAATCCTGCTTCCTATATGACTGCAAATCCTGATGACTTGTAGGTTTATGTTGGGAAAACTGTGCTCCACGCCTTTGGGAAAAGTCCCAGCTGTCAGCAGTACATGCAGTACCAAAGGAAAGTGTAAGTGCCCCCCTGTGATTGTGACTGACATTGTGTTACATCACTGCTATCTTGTCTTTTTGTGAGTAAAACAATAAGACGTTACCTGTGCTGTGCCACGCGTGCACGTGCTCTCTCTCTCTTTGGAGACGCTGTGGCTGCAGGTCGTGCTGCTGGAGGTGAAGCTGCAGGTATTTCAGAGACAGAGCAAAGAAGCCTACACATGGAAGCAGAAAACAAAGATCCTGTGTTAACATTTTCACTGCTGATGCTTCTCATTAATAACCCCGTGCAGACAGGTCCCTGTGTGTGTTCATTATGTGTACCCGGTACTGGTTACAGTGATTTCATGGTGCCTATTGTAGCTGTGCTTTGTCTTAACCTGCTGCTTGGTTACACATTCATGCAATTATTTGTTGATCCTGCAGCGATGATGGACGTGCCCTAGCTGCAAAGAACACAAACAACTGCAACAACAATGATGGGTAAGATGACCTCTCACACTTCTTCATTCTCATCTCACTGATGAATCAAAAGTTCTCCATTTCTGTGTGTGTTCTACACCTGTCCTGATACCTGCTCATTAAATCTGCTTCAGGCAGCTGTCTGAAGGTGTTCAGCTGAGGGTGTGTGTGTGTGTGGGGGGGGGGGGGGGGGGGGGGGGCAGTTACTAGGAAATCATAAGCACAGCATCTCGCCCCTTTTACTGGGCCTCATCCCTAAATACATCATCATCAAAGTCAGATGTAGGATGTATGTAAATTACAAAGATATCAAAGAAATCTAATGTTTGGTTGCTGAAGCACCACAGAGCGCACCCTTCAGGGACAGACGTGAAGGGTGCGCTTCAATTTTTATTTAGGGTGATCAGATCCCAACAAACTAAATGTGGGGCAAACCCCTCTCAGCTTCCTTTCTAATTAAATACAATGAGCATAAGAGGAAGCTTAAAGCTCTATTTGTTTTACCATCCATCCATTAATTTTCTTCTGCTTATCTGGGGCTGGGTCGCGGGGGCAGCAGCCTAAGCAGAGAAGCCCAGACCTCCCCCCTCCCCAGCCATCTCCATCAGCTCATCTGGAGGGAACCCAAGGCGTTCCCAGGCCAGCCGAGAGATATAATCTCTCCAGCATGTCCTGCGTCTACCCCGGGGCCTCCTCCCAGTAGGACATGCCTGGAACACCCCACCAAAGAGGCACCCAGGAGGCCTAGCCAGATGCCAGAGACACCTCAACTGGCTCCTTTCGATGTGGAGGAGCAGCAGATCTACTCTGAGCCCCTCCCGAATGTCTGCACTCCTCACCCTATCTCTGAGGGAGAGGCCAGCCACCCTTCGAAGGAAACTCATTTCTGCTGCTTGTATTCATGATCTCATTCTTTTGGTCACTACCCAAAGCTCCTGACCATAGGTGAGGGTAGGAACGTAGATTGACTGGTGAATCAACAGCTTCGCTTTTACGCTCAGCTCCCTCTTCACCATGACAGACCGGTGCAGCATCCACATCACTGCAGACGCAGCCCCGATCCGTCTGTCGATCTCCCGCTCCCTTCTCCTATCACTCGTGAACAAGACCCCGAGATACTCAAACTCCTCCACCTGCGGCAGCAACTCGTCCCTGAGCCGGAGAGGGCATTCCACACTTTTCCAGCCGAGGACCATGGCCTCAGACTTAGAGGTGCTGATTCTCATGCCAGTCGCTTCACACTCGGCTGAAAACCATTCCACTGTGAGCTGGAGGCCCCCACCTGATGAAGCCAACAGGACCGCATCATCTGCAAAGAGCAGAGATGAGATACTGACACCACCAAGGTGGAAGCCTTCTGCCACCTGACCACACCTAGAAATCCTCTCCGTAAAAATTATGAACAGAATCGTGACAAAGGGCAGCCTTGGCTGCCACCAAAGAGTTGTTTAACCACCTCAGTGAACTCACCCCCAGTGATGAGTGAGTCATCCCCCCATCCCCAGACTCTGCTTCCACTACAGACGGTGTGTCAGAGGGATTAAGGTGGTCCTTGAAGTATTCCTTCCACTACCGGACTATAGTCTCAGATAAAGTGAAAGCAGCACTCCACCCGCCCTATAGTGAGTGGAGCACTGCTTTCCCTTCCTGAGCAGCCTGACGGTTTGCCAGAATCGCTTCGATGCCATCCAAAAGTCTTTTTCCATTTCCTCACCAAACTTTTCCCACACCCGAGTTTTTGCTTCGGCCACCGCCCAAGCACTTGACCTGCCGATACCCGTCACCTGCCTCCGGAGTCCCACAGGCTAACCAAGCCAGACAGGACTCCGTCTTCAGCTTGATGGCTGCTTTCACCTCCAGTAACCACCATCTGGTTTGGGGATAACCACCATGACAGGCACCAACCACCTTGCAGCCACAGCTGTAAGCAGTAGCCTCAACAATGGAGGTGCAGAACATGGTCCGGTTGGACTGAGTGTCCTCAGCCTCCTTCTGAATGCTGTTGAAGTTCTGCCAGAGTTGGGAGTTGAAGATCTTGCAGACTGGGGCCTCTGCCAGGCGTTCCCAGCGCACCCTCACAATATATTTAGGTGCACCAGGTCTGTCCAGCATCCTCCCCCTGCCACCTGATCCAACTCATCACCAGGTTGTGATCTGTTGACAGCTCAGCTCCTCTCTTCACCCGAGTGTGCAGAACATACGGCCGCAGATCTGATGATACGATTATACAATCGATCATCGACCTGTGATCTAGGGTGTCTGGGTGACACGTGCACTTATGGAGAGCTTTATGTTCAGACATGGTGTTTATTTAGGGGCCCCAGTAACTTTATCCTGGGCAGGGTAAACAGTTCCACAGGTGAATCTTCCATAGGGGTCGTTGTCTCTTTGTCTGGCCCCTCACCCAGGACCAATTTGCAAATTGGTAGGGTCCCATGGCAACCCGGTAGGGTCTCCCATAACATAGCAATATAGCTATATGTGGCTACATAGCTCCTGGGATCACTGGGACACACAAACCGCTCCACCATGATAAGGTGGCAATTCACAGAGGAATCACCACCTTCACCAGTAACCATTAAAACTGTCATTCAGCTGCTATTTTGCCTGATAACCACCTGGGTTAAAGTGGGGATGCATCCACTGACAAGTGCAACAGTGGATAGGCATTTCTTTAAAACTCACAAACTACAGAAACAACTTTTTCCATGTAATTGAATCCACTGCCCATACAGCAGGCTCCTGCTCAGTGTTTGGTTTATTATTTCCATTTGCTGCAGCAACACAGCAGCTATAATCAATTAGACTACTTTTGGGAATAAACAGTCACAGCCCCTACCTCTGATTATGAAAATTTACAGAAAGAAAGATGACAAGAAAGACGACAAGAAAGACGATAAAAAGGACGACAAAAAGGACGACAAGAAAGACGACAAGAAAGATGACAAGAAAGACGATAAAAAGGACGACAAAAAGGACGACAAGAAAGACGACAAAAAGGACGACAAGAAAGACGACAAAAAGGACGACAAGAAAGACGACAAAAAGGAAGAACCGTAAGTACACCGTACATCATTTTATTACAAACAGGAATATTTTGAATGTCATAACTTTAAGCCTGACACATTAAGATATCTTTGAAACCTTTAAAATTGCTATTAAAGGAAAAGTTCTGTGCATATGAGCACAGTTTATCCATACAGCAGTTTACAGAGTTGAATGCACCATGGGTAATATGAAGGTTACGACAAAGACTGCAGCTCATGAGACTGGTCATACATGACCAAATATCCAATATTTTTATACTCATATTGAACCAGACTTCCTGATAAAGATTTAATTATTCTGCTGAATAATTTTGATTTTGGCTGTGATTTTGAATCCAGCCCTCAAAAGGCTGATGCTTTTGGTTTCCACAATAAAATGTATGTCAGTAAAGATTTTCAACTTGAACACTAATGAAGATCCAATGTATGATTTAAGTGTTCATTTAAATTCATTTTTTTTCAGCAGTATACTTACAAAAACTACTCCTTTTGTCAAGATTATACAGAATCACATTTCTATGTTTGAAGACACTTTATTTTTTAGATATGAAGTTCAATGTCAAAGAGTTGTAACAGCACTTACAAGCTGGAGTGATATTAAAAGTAAAAGTATTCATCTTACCTCTGAGACACGTCCAGGTATCCAAGATGTACTGGATCAAAGAACTGATTTACCTGGAGTGGTAAATAGGTTGCAAAGAGGTAAACGGTGATGTACCGAAAACCTCTTTGCGATTGTTTTGGTTGCTAGCAATCTGAAGACATTGACTTGTCTGCAAATATGCACCAACTCCTCGCTAAGTGACTGTGAAACTGTGAAGAGCAGCACAAACTGGAAGCAGGGGTCGTTTCACCTTTTGAAACATGTTGGTTTCAGTGGTGAGGAATAACTTTGACTTTGAAAGCAAACAGTACTCTTTTCCATTTTGTGTGTTTCTACTTTTCAAAGTTTCAGTACCACTCAGTGGCTAGTTAGCAAGTGTTAGCAGACAAGTTGGGATCGTCCATACAAACTACCAACAACCACAGAAATCTGCTACCCATCAAAGCAATCATAATGAGGCTTTTGATGCAGCAACAGCCAGCAGCCTCCAGAAACCTCTCAAATCCAATCAGGCAATATACATTTTTGCCTACCAGAGGCTGCAGACTGGTCATGAGGCCTATGTGACTGATACCAAAATAACTCTCAAATTGCAGTGCTGATACCAGCAACCTTTTCTTTAAAACAAACTACATACTTTTGATTAAAAAGAACTTTTTCTCACTTAGGAAGGAAGTGTGGATCATGGACCCTGCCACAGATCTGTACTACTACTGGTTGTTCACAATATCTGTCCCAGTGTTCTACAACCTGATATTCTTGGTGGCCAGGTCTGAATTCATGGTATCTAATATTATTTCTTATTGTTTGTGTTGTTGTTGTTAAGAGTCATGGTTTTGCTTCCATATAGGGCTTGTTTTAATGAACTACAGTATCAAAATTCAACAGTCTGGACTGTTTTGGACTACATGTCAGATGCCCTCTACTACTTTGACACCTTTGTGAGAGCCAGGACAGGTACTGACAGAAAACGTCAAGTTTGTCATTACTTAAAACCCTGAATATAGTTTTATCAACAATAATAATCATATATGTGTCAATAGGTTTTCTGGAGCAAGGCCTTCTTGTTAAGGATGCAAAGGTCCTGAAAGAAAAGTATATGAAGACAACCCAGTTCAAACTGGACATCATGTCACTGATTCCTACTGACATTGCCTTCTTGTTTATTGGAATCAACAACCCAGAGTGGAGGTTCAATCGTCTGTTTAGGTTAAGCCGTCTCTTTGAGTTCTTTGACCGGACTGAAACACGAACCAACTTTCCAAACATCTTCCGAATTGCTAATCTTGTACTTTATATCATCATCATTATTCACTGGAATGGTTGCCTGTACTTTGCTGTCTCCAAGGTACTTGGTTTTGGCTCAGACACCTGGGTCTATCCAGGCCCAAAGAAACCTGGGTTTTCTCAACTGTCCAGACAGTACATCTACAGCTTTTACTGGTCCACTCTTACCTTGACCACTATTGGTGAGACGCCACCCCCAGTCCGAGATGTTGAGTACTTTTTTGTTGTAGCTGACTTTCTCACTGGGGTTTTGATCTTTGCTACAATTGTAGGAAATGTTGGTGCCATGATCTCCAACATGAATGCTGCACGTGTAGAGTTCCAGGCCAAGATCGATTCTATCAAGCAGTACATGCATTTTCGAAAGGTCACCAAAGACCTGGAGGCAAGGGTGGTGAAGTGGTTTGACTACCTGTGGACAGAGGAGAAAACCTGTGATGAGAAGCAGGTGCTAAAAAATCTGCCAGACAAGCTAAAGGCAGAGATAGCCATTAACGTACATCTAGAAACCTTAAGCAAAGTGCGCATCTTTCAAGACTGTGAAGCTGGTTTGCTTGTTGAGTTGGTCCTGAAGCTTCAACCTCAGGTTTTCAGTCCTGGAGATTACATCTGTAAGAAAGGGGACATTGGTAGGGAAATGTATATAATCAAAGAAGGAAAGCTGGCTGTAGTAGCAGATGATGGAGTTACCCAATTTGTGGTCCTCAGTGATGGGGCTTATTTTGGAGAAATCAGCATACTCGGGATCAAGGGTAGTAAGGCAGGTAACCGAAGGACAGCCAACATTCGAAGTGTGGGCTACTCTGACCTCTTTGCCCTGTCCAAAGATGATCTGATGGAGGCACTAACAGAGTATCCTGATGCTAAGAATGCTCTGGAGGAGAAGGGAAGGGCCATCCTGATGAAAGATAATCTCATAGATGAGACACTTCTTGCTGCTACTGATTCTAAAGACTTAGAGAACAAAGTTGACCAGGTTGAAGCCAGTTTGGAAATCATGACAGTGAAATTTCGAAAGCTGACAAATCAATATGAATCCTCTCAGCGTAAAATCAAGCAGCGGCTGAGTAATTTATCAAACCAGGTCAGAAGCCTCAGAGAAGATGAGTAGAGCTTGGCTAGCACTTCTGCTTAGGACGCTTCCTCTTCACAGGGACTGTAGGTCTCTTTGTGCACACCAAAAGCATGAGACTAGCATTGTGTCCATCCTGAAGCGGCATGTTCAGCAATGACGTTACGACTGCTTTGCGGCGACAGGACCTGTGAGGTGTCTGCTTCTCAAACCAACACTGATCTGTGCGCTCGGTTTCTCGGTTGTGCAGAAGTCTCCCATCAATCCTTTCATTCTGTGAAACCAGAAATACAGATTCTAAAAATAATCTTTTTTGACTATTTCCTACATGGAATAACCTTCATAAAGCAGAGCAAGAGCAATTTGAGATTATAATCAGACCTCAAAGATTTAAAAGCTACTTTTGGCTGCTCCCTTGTCTCACCAGGTAACTCTGCATATTTTGAGTTGGCAGTTTTACACCAGATAGCATTTCTGACACAATCCCCCAAAATTTATGTCTCTGGCTGGAACAGTTAACTGGCTTAATTTACAGCCATTTTCAGCTATGCTAATATGCTCAAATAAATAAATAAAGGAACCCTTTAATCAGAGTTCAGCCTCAGTCAGTAAACCTCTATATTATGATATTGATGAGGTCAGTAAGTATCAGAGGGGGTGTTCATCAGTCTCAGCTGCTTTGGTGTTCATCAAATTACCAGCAGGGGTACTAGAGGGGCAACAGTGAGACACCCCCCAAACAGGAATGGTTTCACAGGTGGAGGACACTCACATTTTCCCTCCTCATCTTTCTGACTGTTTTTCACATTTGGCTAGGGTCAGTGTCACTGCTGGTACACTCTAAAAATAACATGATTTTCCAGTTATTTTAAATATGTAAAATATCACTAAAATAAAACAGAGTGAGTTAAAATAATGTAGAATGACATGAAAAACACAACCTGTGAATAAACATGAATTGAACTTTGTTTTTACAGAAAACTCACTTTTGTCCACGAATATGTTTGTTTAAAACAGTTCAGTTCTAGTTCATTGCTGTAAATATATACAATACATAACAAATGTGTGTAATTTTACATGGATTTATTCATTAAATAATAGATGTGTTGTATCATTATGCAAGTTTGTGGGAAAACACTGTATAATTTTTATTATTCCATCCATCCATGAATTATTTTTTATCTCAATGAATGCTGTTAACAGTAACAAGTTACGTTGATTTATTATGACCCCGGGGGGGGGGCAATAACAGTCTGAGTCATACTGAATTTACACAGGAGAATGCCAGTGACCCTTAGATCACCTGAGTACATTTTTGTCATAATTGGATCAAGGTCAGAGGTCAAGTTTGTCTGAACATTTTGCGAATGCCATAACTCCAGAACGATGTGAGGTTGGATGTTCAAATCCACACCATTCGCAGTGACCTTGATCTCAGGGTAAAGGTCAAAGCAAAATCATAGACATGGACAGTAGGACCTCGGTGTTATCTCTCTGATTCAGTGGCACGTGGACGACATCCAGATCAGCTAAAACACCTGCTGGGGGCGGGGCTTGCTGTGCCCGGCACACCTGCTGAATGTGAGATCTTTAGCTGTTGATAGGTTGTAAGTTGTGACTTGTTATTCCACATACTTTTGAGAATTGTCTCACTTCTTCTTGTGCATGACTTAATTCAAAGCTTTCCTTTATTGTCATCATGTTATTTTGATTGTTTTTTACTATAATAACTTAATAAAGGCTTACAGTGCCCAGATTTTTCATTGATTTGCCCTTTTGCAGCATTAAATGTCTTGAACTTGCTACAGTTCTTCTATGAACATAGTTTGTCTCATTGTCTTCAGTCTTCATGTAACCCCAGACTCAGTCCATCATGTTGAGATCAGGCTCCAGGTGGTCCACACCATCTGTGGTGGGACTTTTTATGGCTGAAAATGGCTCATGGTCTCACAGTTAAACATCTGAAGTTCCTAAAACCTTTGCACAGTACGTCACCAGAATAAAATATTTGAACTTTTCCTGCTATCTTGGAGAGTTTAGTCGTCATTTGTTAATCAGTGAATCCGTTTCAAAATGAGATTCTTCAGCATACTGAGAAGCTGTGATCCACTGATGTCAGTATGTGTGCATGGTCAGTATGTCAGAGGACTACCACGCTGAGTACAGACACAGCCTCAGCAGCTGATGTAATAATCAACACAGGTGAGTCAGTATGAATTCACAGGTGCATGCTGGCCATCCTGGCTCTTCTCATAAAGATATTATCGGGTTGGTCAGGCATTTTGGAGAAGGAATAAAGTCATATTTACACTTGTAGTCATTTGAATTGATGCCAGTCGATATGGTCATTTATTTAAAACAACTGCAAAAAATGAAACTGCTGTATTTGTTGTGTAACACATAGTTTCCCCAACATAGTCCAGCAGATCACTGTAACAATCTTTCAAAATCATGCAATTACCAAATTTGTGTCCATAATAACCCTGTTAGCCAATTTAATTTTCAAAAAGTCAAAGCTTATTAAAATGATCACTTCATTCACCCACCCAAATTTCACTTTTCATGTCATGTTGCTTTTAAAACCCTTCAAACCTGACCCGTGCTGAACAATGTTTCCTGTTCACCAAGAGGTGGAAAAACTGATTTTAGGAGAGGACACAGAAAAAACTAGAAACAGCTCACACACCGCAGGACTCCAATTTAACTCATTTATTACACCTTAGTGACAGATCCACTTCTGACTGGATGGGTTGTGGTCATGTGACCAATCACAGATGATTGATTTTGTTCTAATATATGATCCAGAAACTGAACATTTAATTTGAAAATGATGTCCTTCCATTAACTGATGCTTCAATCTTAAAATGAGCAATCTGTCTTTAATAGAAAAAGCCATCACTGACCCAGCTGTCTTAGCTAATTATAGGCCAATCTCCAACCTTCCTTTTCTCTCAAAGATTCTTGAAAGAGTAGTTGTAAAACAGCTCACTGATCATCTGCAGAGGAACGGTTTATTTGAAGAGTTTCAGTCAGGTTTCAGAATTCATCACAGTACAGAAACAGCATTAGTGAAGGTTACCAATGATCTTCTTACAGCCTCTGACAGTGGACTCATCTCTGTGCTTGTCCTGTTGGACCTCAGTGCAGCTTTTTATTACAGAGATTAGAGCAGGGCTGTCAAACTCAGTCACAGGACGGGCCAAAACTGAAGACACAGCCTGAGTCGCGGGCTGAACAGGATTACAAATAATAATTTTAATCAGCAATATAAATTCGAATGGCCAGAAGACATCAGCGTTTTCGGCAATAAATAAAAATAATATATAAAATTTCTTCAAAAATAACATAATGAAAAATGAATATTTCAAGTTGATATAAATTTGTTACTTTTTCAGTTAAAAACTGAAACAGTCGGAAAAACGCTGCGTAAAGCGCACAGTGTGTCCAGTTTCTCAGCAAAAAGCGCAGGCGCAAACACAGAGGTGGAGACCTGATTGTTTTCTTTTGACTACTGCACGCATAATCACGCGGTCCCGTCCCTGAAGCTGCAGACAAAAGGACTCACACCTCCACCTTTCACCCGGGACCCCCGCTGAGTCTTTTACTTTACTTTTCATGAACTGACAGACTTCGTCGGGTAGCTCAGCGCGCATGTGTGATCAGTGGCGCAAAAAGAGGGTATGCACTATATGCAATGCATAGGGGCGCCGAACAAGGGGGGGGGGGGGGGGGGTGCCAAAGCGATGCTGGGAAATTATTTCTCGAGTCGGCATTTTCTATTTTTAACAGCTGTGCATATGATATGATCAATAACAGAGGCATGGCGCTGATTAGGCGCCCCTGTGCTCCTTCACCTCCCCTCCTCCTGTCCCCCCGACACACACACACACACGCACACACACACACACACAGACACAAAAGGCGCTGAGGCGCGTGCGCGTTCGAGAACGCGCTTGATCGCGACTGTTGGAGATGGAGAGGCAAAGAAGAAAGCTCTCCGGTGCCCAAAACAGAAAACGGAAGAGGGAGCGGGATAAAAATGTAGTTGGGAACTGAAGGGTTACAAGTTACTGAAGGGTTACAAGGCTCTAGAGAAGTTAAATTTCCTCATACAGGAAAATCTTGATTTGGTTTTTCCAAATTTGACAGTAGCCCTTAGAGTATTCCTGACCATGCCTTTGACAGTTGCATCTGCCGAGAGATCTTTTAGCAAGCTGAAGCTTATCAAAACATACCTTCGTTCGAGTATGAGCAATGATCGCTTGACTCAGTTAGCAGTGATCTCTGTTGAAAACAGTGGCACGGTCTATTTCATATGATGCCATCCTTGACAAATGGGCAAGTGCAAAGGCACGAAATGTAACAATTTAATGTTGAAAAATGTCCCCGGTGTCCAGGCTGTTGTTCCGATTTCATAACTTCATATTTCCACTACAGAAAATTTGTTGAGCACTGGGTGCCACACTGTTACATTTTATTACATCGTTATACATTTTCTTTTGTTTGTGATTGAGCATCTGTAATATGCAACATAAAATAAAAATCTGAAATAGAAGTCTTTTATTTTATAAGTCCATGAATAAGTGAGATCTGCACACAGTAAATCTTGAGAGGGTGCGCTGTTTTGTGTGTGTGTGTGTGTGTGTGTGTGTGTGTGTGTGTGTGTGTGCGCGCATGGGTTGGGTTGGGTTGGGTTGGGCGGGGGGGGAGGGGGGCGCCTAAAAGTGTGTCCGCATACACCTCAGAAAGTATATAGCTGCGCCCCTGTGTGTGATAACGAACGTCACCAAATTCAGAAGCTATTTCCCGTGAAACTGCCGGTGATTTAAACCTTTGCCTCTTATAAAGTTCACTGTGTTATGGTTCTTATGACTTATCAGATCACCTGTGCAGGTCTCCCTCTGCGTCAGTGACGTGCGATGAGGTTTGTGACGGGTGAGGCATCTGACTCGTCGGATGTTCAGATATATGAACCCAAAACAAAAGCTTAGATTTCAATTTTAATTATAGTAATGATTAATTATGCTTTAATCAAGTCCATACTGTTCAACGATGATGGTAAAAAAAGAGGTTAATGTAAGGTCAAACTTTTTTTTTATTATCTTACCTTTATTTGAAGATGGGGGCAGCACTGCCCCCTATCGGTGCGACATGGTACTTTCTGTCTCACCCTGTGTATTTTCACGGTGCATTTATGACCGATCACAAAGAATAAATATGTCACACACATAACACTGTGAGAAATCTTGGAGTCATTTTTGACCAGGATATGTCCTTCAATGCACATATTAAACAAATATGTAGGACCGCTTTTTTGCATTTGTGCAATATTTCTAAAATTAGAAACATCCTTTCTCAGAGTGATGCTGAAAAGCTAATTCATGCATTTATTACTTCTAGGCTGGATTATTGTAATTCATTATTATCAGGCTGTCCTAAAAGCTCCCTGAAAAGCCTTCAGCTGATCCAAAATGCTGCAGCTAGAGTACTGACAGGGACTAGAAAGAGAGCGCAGATTTCTCCCATGATGCACTGTTTCTTCTTCATTCACCTCTGTTTATACTCCACTCTGCATTTAATCATTAGTTATTAGTAACCTCTGGCTCTCTCCCCTCAGCAGATGACTGCCCCTCCCTGAGCCTGGTTCTGTCAGAGGTTTCTCCTTCCCACTGTCACCAAGTGCTGCTCATAGGGTGTTGTGTGATTGGTAAATAGAGCAGTTCTTATAGAGTGCTTTTCTGGTCAGGCTGACCACTCAAAGCACTCTATACAACACATTTTGCATTTACCCATTCATACAACCACTTCCTTCTACTTCTAAGTGCTTACTATCTAACAATCACACACATTCATTCTCCAATGGTTGCATTAGAGAGCAACTTGAGGTTCAGTATTTTGCCCAGTTACTTTGGCATACAGACTGGAGCAGCCAGGAATCGACCCACCAACCTTCTAATCAGTAGATGACCTGCTCTACCTCCTGAAGCACAGCCACCCCATAAGATTGTTGGGGTTTATTAATAATATTGTGGGGTCTGAACAGTGCCTTGAGCTGTGATTTGGCATTATGTAAATAAAACTGAGTTGAACTGAAGTGAAGATGGTGCTGCCCTGTTTGAAACATCACACACTACTAAGATGCAATAAATAACGTAAATCAGAGCTTACATTGTGTCGAGAAAAAAAACAGGCTTTCTAGTTAAAACGTGCTTTTGTTGATGTGAAAGTTTCCAAATGTTCTATCTGAAAGTCACAGATCACTTTTACAGTGGTCTTATTGATCCAGCATGTATTGACTATGAACTGTGTGCTCTATAATTACTGGAACAAAGACAGTTTTTGTAGTTTTGCCTCTGTACACCACCACAGTGGACTGTAAATCAGTCAGTGTGTGCACACTTTGTTTAAATTCAAGGAGTTTATAAAGATGTAGCTTCAACTGTTACAGCCATTTATATACACGAGCTAACACACATTTAAAGACTCTGGATGAAAACATGTGCAGCCTGTCTGCCTGAAGTCTAGAGCCCATGGACATCACTGTGGAGCTCTGTGAGCAGAGAGTGGGGCTCTGCACACTTCACCCTGCTGCTTCTATCATCAGTAAATACCAGAGGGCCGGTTCCACCGGCAGCCATAACACAGCCTCCATCATGTTAGGTCATGTGGTATGCTTTCTCTGCTCCTCCATACTTTCCTCTTCCCATTGTTCTGGTACAGATCAGCTGTGCTCGTTTAGGGGACTTCTGGTAAAGTCTGATTTGTAATCAGTGTTTTGCACCTTGTTGTAAAGCCTCTGTATTCATGACTGTAGACTGACAGTGGTACCCCTCGCCCCTCGAGTGCTCTGAACCATGGTTTAGTCATCGTGTGCTTCAGGTGTCCTCTGAGCTCTCAGACCGTGTGCTGCTTTAACATAGCAGCAGATTGATGCGGCCTCTCCTCAAGTCTTTGCTGCGTCTCTCACAGCTTCATTTGGCCTTAATCATGCACTATCAGATTTAAATTTGAATCAACTTTCAGTATGTCTGCTTCACCTGTGGTGAAGTAAGGAGGAAGAGCTCACCTGGCTGTGAAACTGCAGTCAGCTGTCCCATTACAGTTGACTCCCTGAACATGGGAGACTGTGTATATAAATGGCTGTAATTGTTACAGCTGGTGCTACATTTTTATAAAACCACTTGAATTGGAGCTCTGCACTTCAGTCACACACTGACTGATTGTGGTGTAATTATTGTAACAATAATTATGGAGGGCAGTGTATGCAGTGAACACGTGCACTGCTGCCGGGCCACTCAGTTCATCTCACTGACGTCTAATTAAGAACACCTTCATTACCATGAAGGGTGCTGCATCCAGTTTGTGCTGATCCTGGGTCTGATCAGTACGATCTATAAGACTTTGTCCGTCCTTTAACCTTAGGCCTGAGATGATACTGAATGCTCAGTGACTCCTAACAGTGGGAACACAGCCGGTACATGTGTGACGTCTCCTCTCTCACACACTTCTGGTTCATATCCAGGAGTGTGTCTGCAACACTGAGCTGCTGCAGTAACAGAACATGCTCTGATGCTCTGCACCTTCAGGTCAGTTATCTTTAAACACCAACAGGAGCTTAATGAGCTGCTCTTTGATCCTGACTTTTCTGCCATTATATCTGAGACTAGCAAGCTAAAATAAATGCTGCACTGAGTGGATCCCAGGACCATGCTCCTGGGATCAGCTGCTGTTCTGTTACACAGGACTGACACATACGAGCTTCTAAGGGTGAACTGGTGTTCCTGAATGACTTCAGTAAAAAGGCTCTCTGATCCATACTACATGATCTGCATTCATCTACCAACAGCTGCACATGCTCCGTTCGTCTCGGTACCAAAGAACCTGTGGAGTCAAATCAGGATTGCAGGCCGTGCACATTGGAAAAAAGCAGTCATCTTTATTTAGCATGTTTTCACAACAATGAATACTTTTAGCCTTTCATCTGTTTGTATGTTGGAGAATTTAACTGTTGCATTGAACCAATTGATGAAACCGCCTCCCTTCCCCAGACCAGGTCACCCCTTCCCCGTCAGCAGGCTCCAGAGCCCGTTCACATGTCCGAGTGAGCAGCAGCTTCAGCATTAAAACATGGAGGTACAAGTAATGTTAAACAGCTCCATCCAGACCTGGGCTCAACAGCAGCTGTGATGCTCAGCCTTCCACATGTGTGAGTGTTACTGCAGTGTGTGTCACAATGGTAATCGCACACGTTGACTGTGCGCTGTAGTGACTTCCCAGCACAGTCCAGTGTTTTTAGGCACTCCTAGTACTGTGACTCCAATCAAGGCTAAACTAGTGACAGGTATTCAGCATCATTTACCGCGGTGCAGCTGAAACCATGAGGAGCACAAACAGAACACAAAGAATGGCTCGGGGGGGGGGGGGGGGGGGGGTCGTGCGTGCCGGTGGTCTGAGCACCGTGGTTTAAGTGGCGTGTTGTGGGCATCATCGTGCTCACAGGCAGAGCAGCGTTCAGCGAGTCCGCACACTCCTCTTTAAGGTACATCAGTCAGACTGCAGAGGCCGCAGATTCACCCAACAACCAGCTAAGTGCACAAAAACAAACCTCCATCTGAACAGCTGCACCTGACTGACTGGCTCTGGTTAGTCACATGACCCAAGAAAAGAACTCTGGTCACATGATAAGGGTGGGAGATGGCAATCTCTGTGTTCAAAGCCGGTTTCTGGCAGCAGTTGGGAATGCACTCCATGGTCCGTGACCTTTACCACGGTCCGTGACCTTTACCACGGTCCGTGACCTTTACCACGGTCCGTGACCTTTACCACGGTCCGTGACGAGGAGCCTGTTCTGCTGTTTTCACAGGAGCTGTTGGGCTTTAACCAAACAGCTGCAGGAGTGAGGACAGTCACCACAGATGCCAGAAATCCTCTGGGCACAAAGATCGTAGCTGGTACCTCACAAGGAGGTATCACACACGTGTGAGCGTTTAACACGATGACGGTACATGCATGCTTTATGTCCAGTTTGTCCAAATTATTCCAACCGCTCATTTGGAAGTAAAACGAACATCTGAAGGTTTAGTAAATAGTCTTCTGTGTAAATGTATATAGATTATATACAAATATATGTATTTTTTCCACAGGCTTACAATCCTTTCCATCCAGTATCAGGTCATCTGTAGAGCCATAACTTGATGCTACTTTTGTCTGCTCAGCACACAGTGACAGAGTGTACCCTTATTACCATAGTTACATGAACTCCTCCCAGAGCAGGAAACAGATGAGCGTGTTCACTTCCAAGTAAGCGATCTCGATCCTTTGGCCGAACTGACCGAGCCTGCCTCAGTGTCTGCGGGCCTGATGCAGCCTGCTGACATCAAACACTGGAAACAATGAAACAAGCCGAGGATGCTTCAAGGACTCAACTTTAAACCAGCGAAAGGATTCAAGCACATCATGCAGACATTACCTGCAGCCTGTTTAACTGACAAGAGAACAGTTACGCTCTCAGGGGAAATCATTTCACAGTCCATACCTAATTAGTACTGCAGACAAAATCACTTTACCAACAGTGGTTACACCTGTTTTCACTTTGATCCAGACTGAGAGCAGTCCACAGGGCACTGGTTCAGTCACAGAGGACACGCCCACCTGTGCATTACAGCAGGGCCAGGCTTGGCCCTGGTGGCAGGGAGGCGGCGCTAGCCTGGCCTCTGTCCACCTTCAACTCAAAGAAACAGGACAGCTTTGGAGAGTACAGCTGGGTTATTCGCTTCTGTACGCAAACAAATAGACATTCACATCATTTGATTGGATATTAGGCCACAAATATTTTTTCATGTCAGTGAGAGCTCAAAGTAGAGCTCCACATTGCTGTCCTGCTGCAGCGCAGCCTGAACAGCAAAAGAAGTTCATGGAGTCTGAGGCTCCACGATTGTCTGACCCTGAACACTTACACTGTGTCCACACCGTCAGTGAGCATGCTGGCGTACAGGTGTAACCACAGCCACAGTATGGGGTCCACAGACACGGGCGGAGGTTCCAGATAAGCACGGGTTCTGCAGAACAGACTTTGCAGTGTGAGCCGTCCATCTATACAAGACTGAACCCAAACCAGGCAGCACAGAGTGCATGCTGGGGCTTTACCAGCTGAGCGGGCTGGCACACGGAGAGCTCAGCGCCTCTGAGAAGGCCCTCAGTGACTGGTTTCCATCCGCCACAGCGCGATTACAATGTTATTGTAGTTCCAACCGTGCTGATATATAAATACTGCTTTTATTAGAATCCTCAACACAGGAAGACAAGGAAATAAAATGCTTCAAACAATCATGGCAACCTGTGACCAAAAAACAAACATTCGGAAAATGTCTAAGTGCACTTACACAGCTCTGACAAGATTTGAGTCTAACTTGCTTTTGCCCCCGAAAGGAAGAAGGCCCACAAATGGAAAGGAGAACAAGCTACATGCCATTTGGACCAAATGATACTCCACATGCTTACCTTGATCAAAACCAACTGGGTGGAAACGGTGAGCAACGACTCTGAGAGGAATGGTCAGAGGGGAATACAACAGTAGCAGTAAAGACGTCTCTAAAACTAGACTCTCTGTGGACCCTGTGGACAGGAGCTCAGGGTTACTTATGGAACGGCCTAATGCTTTTTTATATTTTCCCCTTGCTTACGTAGGGGAGCTATCACAACAGGCAGGCATGAAAACGAACCAATTTGAACCGTCAAATAAATAATGAGGAAAATGATCCTTTCTGTACACAGAAATCAGAAGGGGAGGCTGCAGCACATTCACATACTGTGGACGTGGGAGTGGGTACTTCAGGAGGTCTCTGTGCTTACACTGACTGATGTGGGACGGTGCAGGCACAGCAGCAGATCTACTAGAGCAATTCATTACAACCATTTATCCTCTTTCACTGTTGACTTGCTTTTCCTCAAACACACTCGGCCTGTCTGGTCACCTCTTAGACTGTAAAGGAAGGGCGGGGCAGGGTTTGATGGGCTTTCTGAGAAGGAGTCTGTTGGGAGCAGGGGGGTTCAGAGCATGCCAAACCCTTTGGCATACGTGATGGCTTTCAGCAGTCTCTCCCTCAGCTTCTCCTTGGTGCTGTACTCCGGCAGCAGCAGCACATTAAAGCAAGTGTGAGACGTCGGTAACCTGTGAGAGAAAACCACACACGGCGGGTCACACAGTGGCAGAAACAATCGCACAACAGCAGTCAGAGCTTCCTTCATTAAAACATGAAATCACAGATGCAGTGCAATAATACAGCGTAATGAAGCAATGAAAGAATGGCTTATTCTTCTGATTCGTACAAACTGAGACAATTCAAAGTCTCACGCAGTCGTATTTATTTGGGACGGACTCCGGGCCACAGACCCGTCAGTGACTGAGAACAGCATGAAGGAAGCCTCGTCTGAAGCTCTTCATGGAGGAGCGCACACAGGCTGATGTTATACATGCTGATGAACAGAGGCAGCTCACCGGTCTGTGTCAGGGCCATTCTTGGCAATGATCATCTTCAGCTTGCCCAGCCCACCCACGGGTGCTCTGTCAGTGCCGGTGGTGAACTGCAGGAAGAGGCGTTTCTGCTCCTCACCGAACGAGTGCAAAGTCTCCCAGAACTCCCTACGATTCAGTGACAGTGCACAGAGTAAACAGCCTTCATACACAACCTCCACGTGATCAGCACAGAACACAAACACATAGGAACCTGGTTTACAATGCAGAACATTGGGAAGAACAGTGGCACACAGAGCTGCATTTGAGCGTTTAAATGCACAGATGCATTGTGGGAACACTTTGGGCTCAAACAGACCAACCAGTTGGTGGCTTTCTGTAAGAAGAGCAGAACTAAACATCTCAGAGCTGACCTGAAAGGAGGCGTCTCTGTACATCTGTGTTTTTGTGTTCACTGCTTCTGAGCAGCGGTTTTAAACGCTCTGAATAAAGTCAACATCTAACCATCAGCAGCCTCATACTGAACACCACGCTGCTACTCTGAGCCCAGCTACAAGCAGCAGGAGCGTTCAGGTCAGCAGGGTCATCATGCCAACAAACACTTTCTTACTTGATTATTCGGGAATCTCTGTTATAGCCGCCGTCGTATTCCGTTGTTTCTTCAAGTGCTAGGAAGTCCAGGTTCTACAGAGTGACAAGAACACATGAGTGAGTATCAACTCCTGGATGAAATCCCAGCATAGAGAAATATCCAGGAAGAAGTCTCACCCTGCTCCCACAGATCAGGAGCTCGATCTCCTCCGGTCTGAACAGGTACTTCAGCGGCGACTCGTTGGTGACCATGTGGAAGCCTCTCCTGAATGCTTTGAACTGTTTCTCCACACTTTTGTTCAGGATGTACTCTGAGTACTGCGCAACAAACTCCTGTGTGAACGCACAGCAGTGAGAGCACGTCGTGAACATCCTGATGCACACTTTAACCTTCAAAACAAACCTTCTCCGAGCGCAGGCCTCGGAGACCGCGCTCTCTAGCACCATATAGATACACCACTGGCAGCTGGAAACTGGAGGCAGTACAGCAGCATGTACTGCAGAACTATGAATGCTGGGTAGTGTAGTCAGCACTATAATGAGGAACTGCTGCAGAGCACAGCAGAACTCCTTTAAAGATCTGCTTCCATATTAGATGTTAGTGTGAGCCACAGTACACACAGTACCACAAATGCATTATTACACTGAACAATAACAAGCTGCAGTTTAATCAGATCTAATCAGACTTTGATTAGCTCAGCATACGACTATGATTTCCTCATAGGTAATGCCTAGAATTATGCTGTATGAGAAAAATGCAAATCCCAGCAGGCATGTGTGTCTGTGGGGGCAGACAATACAAACAAACAGAACTTCATATGGAGTCGATATGAATGACCCAGTGCACACAGCAGTGTTTCAGTCACTGAGGGTTTAAATGCACACAGACACACACAGCAGGACCACAGCTCGCAGCGGGTTTGTAAGAGGAAGTAACACTGAACATTTAGAGAAATGAATGTCACAGCATGGCATGTAATGCAAACTAAAGCTGCTAACTTCCCTCAGAGAGCTGCGTGCAATGCTACTTTCTCTGGCATGTTGTGCAGACGGGGCGATGGCCTTCGATGGAGCCTACCTCAGCGCTCTTATCATCTCCAAAATGAGACCAAGCTTCAGACTCAGACGGCTGGAAATCGTCATTGCTGCCTTCTGCCACGTCTAACAGGCTCAAACTGACCCATTCTGCAAGCTGCACCTGAGCAACTGTGTCCAGGTGTCTGCTGCTGCTGCCTTTGGTTAACCTCAGACCACGAACTAAATCTGCCTGGTAACAGTCTCATCTCTACAATAAATATCCACACTAAAAACATGGATCACTGCCTTCATGACTAATTACGCTGAGCAGAAAAAGTCTGTTCCCATAAGTCAAAGGTCAAGCTACTGATCTTATCAGCAGACCTCCAGCATCCTGTGGCTGCTCCACTTTCATTTCACACAACAAAAACTGGTGTAGCTGCAGGCTGAGTGCAAACATGTTGCATGCTGCATGTTTTCTGTTTGGCTCACCTTTCTGTTTTCATTCGTGACGGGAATCTTGTCCCCATTTTCCCTTAAATCGTACATAAGTGCATTCCCAAACAGGTCTGTATGAGAAATCTGGAAAGTGATCATCATGTCCTCCTCCACGCTGCCCTCGTACTCCAGGAGCTCCTTCAGACTCTGGTATAAAACCTATCCAACAGTTCAGCACAGGCAACAGTTCATATTTAGCACTACACATTCCCCGTGTGTTAACAGTTAAACTAAATGCCACAGAGAAAGTGATGCTTACCGGGTTGGCATCAGCCAAGTCCCTGAAAGTTCCTTTCTTGCCCATCAATTTCCTGTAGACCACCATAGGGAAGTGGACATCCAGGATGCAGTTGTTATAGATGGCCAGACCAAGAACAATGCCGATCAGCGTGTACTGGCCCTCGTTTTCAAACGACGACGGGTTGAACCAAAACAGTTTGGTGTGCTCGTCGTACGTGAACATGCCTGCAGCGGGAAGAACAGAGGACACGCCGGATAAATGCTGGTGAACTCCAGAAACATGAAGCTGCGCAGGCATATCCCTTCTGAAACACCGACAGGTCGACATGCTGTGAGTGGATTCTGATTCAGCGTGCATCCTCAGAGTATCAGAGCCTTCTGTATGCTGCCGGCTGCCTCTCTGAACTCCTCTGCTGTGCTGGATCACACAGCAGGACAGCTGGGTGCTGACAGCAGTGCAGACTGAGCTGTGTCGAGACTCGAGTGCAAACAAACACATTTCCACATTCAGCCACAGAAATGATCATTTACACTGTGGTTTCTTACCAATATCTGGGTTGAAAATCTCCTCCACCACCAGCTGAAAGAACTCTTTGGAAACGCCTCCTTCATCTACACCTTGCTCTCCTTCAAACTCCACGTACAGCTGCTTCTTCAAGTCTGCAGGATTTTCCATTGCTATCATTTCCAGCTACAGGGACACAGCAGAAATGCATCAGCACAAACAACAAAACACAACACAACTAATCACCAGGGCACTAAACTGTATGCACTGAACTTGCAGGCACATACCCTGACCAGAGCATCATCAATGATGTGGTCTCTGCGCACTTTGAGCCTCAGGTAAGGGTTGAGCTGCTGACCCTGCACCAAGCTGTACAGCACAGTGATTCGCCGCTCGCTGTACATGCGAATGCGGTTGTCGTAGTACAGACCCAGGTTCTTGGTGACGGCGTTCAGGATGAAGGGGCAGGTCATGAAGGAGAACTTGTTTTCAGTTTCAACTTTAAAGAAAGTATAGTCCTTGTCCATCTCCAGCACCTCGTTCAGAGGCTCGTTAACAAACTCCTCAAAGGGAATGAGTGGTCTCCGGCAATCACTGGTGCGGATTCCCAACTCCGTCTCCAGCGGATCCACTCGAGGGCCCTTTTTGTTCCTCCGTTCCTCACCCAGGAGCTCCTGCAGGGTGAGGTCGCTGGACTCTGGAATGGGCTCCTCGTCTTCTTCCTCATTGTGCTCCATGTCAAGGTCGCCGCCCAGCACATTTGCATAGTAGACGATCTTCAAGCACTTGGTGGCCGCCACCACCGCATCATCATCGTTGACCAGGTTGCGGCTGTTGAACTCGTTACTGATCACCTTGTAGGTAATGAGCTGCTGGAAGGTCTCCACCATGCGCCGGATCTGCTCGGCACTGTAGCGCGACCACAGATGTGCCAGCTTGGCCTGAGCTGCCAGCGGGAGTTTGCTCATGGCCTTACAGAACTGTGGGAGGGCGATCTCCAGGTACTCTGGGCTGTGGAGGTTGCTGTTTTCCATCACTATTACAAAAAGGTTCAGGTAGTTTGGGTCTCGTGAATACACATTATGGTATGTCAGGTCACACTCCACATTAGGCGAGAGGTAGACCAGCGCATTCAAGAAAGCGGCTTCTATTTTATCGTTGGACAGGAGGCGCTCGTAGACCCTCCGCACGGCTTCGATATCGACTGAGACCTCATCGGGGGCCAGCTTCTGGACATCGTTTTCCCCTGACGAGCACTCGCCTAGCCTTGATGATGATGAGGAGGTGGGCGAGTCCTCCTCCATAGCTGCAGTTGAACATGCAGCTGCCTCCTTCTCATCTTCATCCTTGTCCTCATCTTTGCCTTGAAGGGACTTGAGCTCCTCCTTGGTATGTGGTTTGGACCTCCGAAAGCTCTGCACCAGTCCCTCGGCACTGGAGAAAACCCGTCCTATTACCCGGATGAGAGGGGAGTAATCCTCCTTTTCACCACAGATGTCCAAGATCTCATACACTTTCTCCTCTGTCAGGTAATTTACATCTACACACACAGGCAAAGATTACTTGATTACAAAGGAAATTAACAGGAAAACACAAACAGAAGATGTGAGTGACACACATCGAATCCTGGATGTCTGACTCACCTTTAAAATTGTCTCGTACAGAGTGGACATCTTTGTGGTTCATCTTCTTGTTGCTGCATGCTGAGTTGCTGTGAGTGCTGCTCTCCAGATAGGTGGAAGCGGTGCCTTTCTTTGAAGGGTGTGGGTCACACAGCTTGGCATTGACTTTGTAGAGCTCCAGAGCTTTGACCGCTGCTTCATTGTTATCCATGCGGCTGAAGCCAACCGATGAGGCACACCATGAGTTGGAGCAAGACTCATTCCCACAGCCCTCCGTTAACTGGTGGTAATAGCGCTCTATTAGATGCTTGGCAGCTGCTCGCTTCCTGTGATCAGAGGTAAAGCACAACACGGTAAAAGCAGCGTGTAAATCCAGTGTGATCCTCATAAAGCACTGAGTGGGATATGAAAGGATGGGAGATGGGAGCCTGACTGCAAGGTTTTTCCCCACTGGAGACACACTAAGAGTTCATGTCAGCAGCTGAGCTTGGGTTTGATCAGGTGGATGCTGAGCTTTGGCGGACACGAAGAACTCTGATATTCATCAAGTGTCATGACAGATGTACTTTAGCTTTCAGTAAAATCTACAAGAAGAAATTCAACTTTGTTGCTGACATAAACCTTATTAAAAGTCTGACACTGGTAATAAGACTGCAGCAGCCCAGCTGGGTAAGAGCCTGAGCCCAGCAAGCCTGAAGGAAAATACTAGTAAATATTTTTGAGAGTAAAATATAGCAAATATACCACTATTATTTATAAACACGTAACTGATAATGTAAACACCAATAAAGACAGTTTTAACTCCATGCATAATTACAGCGATTTTAACCTAAAGTATCAGTTTTACTGCACTCCTTCAAATCCAAAAAGAGCGACAGCCTCTGAGGAACTTGGAGGAACAGAGTAATCATGATGATGAAGAGCATCAGTGAAGGTACAGCAAGCGGACAGGAAGGACAGGAGGGGACGGCAGGACACACACTTACATTCGGCTTGCTTCTGGGTTTTCTACTTCAGGCTCCTCTTGTTCTCTAAATGAAGAACAGACACAGGTCATGATGGATCAACTGACATTTCACCGACTGCTGCCGGCTCCCACCCTGCTTTACGAACTGTTCTGGTTCTCTAGAAGAGGAGAACAAGAGATCATCCTCCCCGAAAAGCTGCACCACAGCGGCTGTCTTTAACGCTAGAAGCTCTCGGGTTAGGCTGGGTGGCTGGGACCGCAGCGAGTGCTTTCGGCCAGATACACACACATCCGTGCACATTTATCTACGTGTGCACCGATAGAGTGGACTGTGTCAGTGTGTCAGTGCAGACTGAACCTAGCCTCACTCTGGTTTCAGAGGAGCAGCTGAAGAAACAGAAATGTGCCTGTCGCTTACTTAGCAGGCTAACACACAGTTAGCTTGTTCCGGCTCCTGCCGAGCCGAGGCTTTCAAACTGTCCCACTGACACGCCTGATCCACTCACAGCTCGCCGTGAACTCTGCTCTAATATGCCGCCTAAAACAAGCGAGCACTCCCATCCAAACAGCCACAGCCAGCTAGCTTTCCCCGCTCCCCCGAGCATCCCCGACCCTTTCCTCCGAGCATCCCCACCTATCGGGCCCTCCAGCGGAGCTCGTCTCGGCCTGTGGTGGCGCACACTCACAGTCCTCCTTCTCGTCGGAATTCATACGAGACTTTATCCCAGCTGTTTGTCCTCCTGCTGCTGTGTGTGGGTGTAGTAGCTCCTTCGCAGGCTGTCTGCACGGAAACAACGCAATGCTTTAGTCTAAGCGGTTAGCGACGAGGGCTTTTCTATAGAAACTTCATTCACGGCCTTCCTACTGCAGGCTCTCTCCTCCGCCTCAGCTCCGCGGCCATCTTGACTTCACCAACAGCCCACGTCCCACAATGCAGTGCGCTCTGCCTTCAAGACCTGCTGGGACGGATGGCAGCGCCCCCAGGACCCGGGCTGGATCTCTACTCTGCTGTTTTACTCTACTCTGCTTTACTCTATTCTGTTAAATTATATTTTATATTGTACTATACATTCGGCTTAAGTATATTATATTATATTATACAACTGCTGAAATAATATGAATGAAATGATAATGAAATAATAATAATAACCTTGTTCTTTCAGCTGCTCCCTTTAGGGGTCACCACAGCGGATCATCTGCCTCCATCTCTCCCTCTGCACATCCTCCTTCACTGCATTCATGAGCCTCCTCTGAGGTCTTCCTCTTCTCCTCCTGCCTGCAGCTCCATCTTCATCATCCTCTGTCCAGTATATCCACCATCTCAGCCTCATCTCTCTGACTTTGTTTCCAAACAGCTCAGCTCTGCCGCCTCCAGCTCTGCCTCCCGTCTTTCTGTCTGCGCCACCGTCTCCAAACCATCCATCACAGCTGGGCTCAATAATGAGGAAACACTGGAAGTCCGTGTAGAAAGGCACAGGAGAGGGAATGCAGCCTGCATCTACAGCTGTCTGTATGTGATCCAGGCCTAACTACAACCTGAATCAAAAAGCACAGCCTGAAGCCTGACCTTAAATGTCATGAGGGTAAAACCCTGCCTGAGAGCTGGTTTTCCAGGAGATGGGTCTGATAGCTAAAGACTTTACCTTCCATAGAGCTCTGCTGCTGCTTACCTGTAGTTCCCAGGTTTTCCAAAAGTAGAATGGAAGTGATTTTGTACTATGAGCTCAATAGGATATGAAGCGTGGTCTGTTCGCATTTATATCCTGTTTTGGATTTAACATGAAGCCAGAGGAGAGAAGCTAGACGTAAGACTGTTTGCAGTTCCCTTTAGTGTCCTCTCTGCAGTATTCTGGATCAGCTGGAGGCTCTCAGAGAGCTACAGGGACATCCTCATAAGTAATTACATTTGTCTCACCTAGACGTAACAAAAATGGATTTTCAGCTTCTCCCAGAGAGGACCCTAACCCTGCAGGTGATAAAGAAGTTACAGAAACTTATACAGCAATGCCATCCACAGGCAGTCTGAGAGTTTTAGGGCCAAATGCAGTCATTTCACTCTGAATTCAGCTGCTGCCTTTAAGGGGTTAGCTGTCCCAATGATCCATCCCGGTCACTCCCAACGAAGCTCTTAACAGCTCGGCGTCCAGTCTGTGTGTCAGTGCCACTGTCCACAAACCATCCATCACAGCAGGTCTCACTACCATCTCATGAACCTTCCCTTTCACTCTGGCTGCTCCCTTTCCAGCACACCTGACCTGCATCCTTCAAACGTCACACCTGTAGACCACCCTCTCATTTTCTACATTCATCAGCTCCTCAAAGTACTTCCATCTTCAACACTCTTCACTTGTTAGCACATTTCCATCGCTATCCTTAATCACACCGACCTCCTGCACATCCTTTCCAGCTTGATCTCCCCGCCGAGACAATCATTACAATAAGTCCTTTTGTCCTTCCTTCGTGTCACATACAGCTCACTATAGGCCGTTCCCTTTGCCACCGCTGTCATGGCCATACGTCTGTCCACACAGTTCTCCTGTCTACTTTTCATCTCCTGTCTACCTTTTCCTTTGGATACTTTCCTTCTCGACCAACTAGTCTCCTTGTCCTCTTTCCTCTGTCCAGAGGCTGCATCAAACACCTTCTTGGCAGTTTTCCTCACCACTTCAGGTGTACTTCCCATCATCTGGTAACTCTTCCCTGCCATCCAGAGCCTTCTCAGCTGTCTTTTTCACATGTCTTTGCTTGTATCTGTAAATAGGCTGCAGTCAACAGGATTTATGAAGGGCTAATATATGAAATGAAGAAATGACCTGCTTGCAAGCATCTTTATGACTCTGTGTTATTGTGTCTACGTTATAATCAATCCAGTCCTTTTCGGCCACTTCAAATATCTTTATAGAGCTGTGATGTTATATTTGTTGAAGTTTCTGCTGCCCTCCTGCCCACAGCTCTCAGGAAAAAGACATTTTAATGCCATTTTTACCCTGAGAAATAAAGAATAAAAGTCAGTTTGCCACAGAGTGACTGCAGCTTCTGCTTTATGCCAGGAATGATGTTCCTCATTCAGAATGACTTCATGTCATTCACAAGAGAGATACTGTATGTTTGATACATCATAGACCAAATAATCCTTTACAACAATTTAAATACAGCCAATCATTTACTGGCAGAAATCAGCAGAATTAGGAAATCATATTTTTGATGATCTGCATGTTTGATTTGACAAAGATTTTTCACCAGCTGTCCTTCCTGACACAACCATCCCATCTCTGCACGCTGGGACCGGCAGCAGGAGCACTGGCTCCTCACCGCAGGTCTCAGTATCTGTGAATGTTTGAGGGCACTGGTGCAGGTTTACCAGCAGGTGGCAGTGCACACACCATAGGTAATAATTCTGAATTAACCACATTGTATTTATTTAATGAATAATGGTATTAGGGATAGAAAATGGGTTAATAATCTCCAGTTGTGTCTTTTTTAAAGCATTGTAAATAATGCCAAATTAGACATGTTTGGTGAATTTGGTATTTCCCAGTTGTGATGCTACGTCCACCTTTTTACTAACAAAATGTTATTTTAAAAAATGCAGTCCCTGTTTTAGTGGAAACCATAGAGGAAAACAAGTTTTTAATCGTATTTATAATCGTAGTTCTTCCTTTTATTTCCAAAGTCCCAACTCGGCGGGAAAGCAGCGGAAGCGGCAAGTGCGCGCGCAACGAGCAGCAGCGCGAGGAGGGACAGGCTCACCTGCTAGGTGTCCCACAAGTACTGAATATGTCTGTGTAGATTCTCAGTCATCCAGGTCATAGTAGTCTCTGGAGCTTGAAAAAGGCGACTGGACTTCTTTTTGTTTCTTGAAGACGTTTCACCTCTCATCCGAAAGGCTTCTTCAGTTCTCAACCAAATGGTGGAGAGACCCAGGTATTTAAACCCCTGTGGGCGTAGTCCCCTGGAGGTGGTTATGACCCTCTATTGATCATGTGCGTGAACACATGTGCCCAGGTGTGAAGGGGGCGTGGGTCATATTTAATCAGTGGTTTCAGTTGAAACCAATTTAGGACTCCGCTCCATTGTTTCCTGTGGCCTATTGAGGTCACTGGAACAAAGGTGTGAATGGGGGTTGAGACGTCTGGGAAGGGAGCTCAGGACAGCACTGTAAGCGGGGGAAAGTTGGTGACGTAATCCACCTCCTCTGTTCAATGATGGTTGTTCACAGTGGACATAGATGGCTTCTTTCACTCCTCTTTCAAACCATCTGTTTTCCCTGTCCAAAATGTGAACATTGGCATCCTCAAAAGAGTGCCCTTTTTCCTTCAGATGCAGATGTACTGCTGAATCTTGTCCTGTCGAGGTGGCTCTTCTATGTTGTGCCATTCGTTTGTGAAGAGGCTGTTTGGTTTCACCAATGTAGAGGTCCGAGCACTCTTCACTGCACTGAACAGCATACACTACATCGCTGATCTTGTGTTTGGCGGGTTTGTCCTTGGGATGAACCAGTTTTTGTCTTAGGGTGTGACTTGGTTTGAAGTATACTGAGATGTCATGCTTGGAGAAAATTCTTCTGAGTTTCTCTGACAAGCCTGACACATATGGGATGACAATGTTGTTCCTCTTGTCCTTCCCATTCTCTGTAGTTTGTGTTTGGCCTTCATTCCTGTGCATCTTAGCTGATTTGATGAAGGCCCAGTTGGGGTAACCACATGTTTTGAGGGCTTTCTCAATGTGTGTGTGTTCCTTATGCTTCCCTTCTGCCTTAGAGGGAACACTTTCCGCACGGTGTTGTAGGGTCCTGATCACCCCAAGTTTGTGTTCCAGAGGGTGGTGGGAGTCAAAGAGGAGATACTGGTCTGTGTGTGTGGGCTTCCGGTAAACTTCAATGTTGAGGCTTCCATCTTCCTCGATAAGCACTGCACAGTCCAGGAATGGTAACTTGTTATCTCTGGTGTCCTCCCTGGTAAAACGTATGTATTTATCCACTGAGTTAATGTGACGAGTGAAGGCTTCTACTTCTTGGGTTTTGATTTTGACCCAGGTGTCATCTACATATCTGTACCAGTGGCTAGGTGCCATCCCTTTGAAAGAACCAAGAGCTTTACTTTCCACTTCCTCCATGTAAAGGTTGGCTACAATGGGAGACACTGGGGAACAGAGTAGAAAAGTGCTATATAAGAGCTAGTCCATTTATATGGCAGAGTTTAGTGAGGTTGCTTTAATAGCAGCAAATAATTACACCTGTTTTCCTCTGGGGTCAAAATTGACCCCATCACTCATCCCACCAGTCAGGGAAAAAGAAGGGTGTTGCCATACTCATGCACAAGCAGATAAACTTTACACAAACGTTGCTTCACAGAGATACAGAGGGGAGATACATACTAGTTAACGGAACAATTGATGGTATAGAAGTGTCATTTGTTAATGTGTATGCACCCAACATAGATACTCCTGGATTTATTAAGTCGCTGTTTAACGTAATATTAAAATACAGCACCGGACTGTTTTCAGAATCAGAATCAGAAGGTTTTATTGCCATATGGGTGAACAGGTTCACAGCATTAGGAAATTGCTGCGGTACTTCGTGCTTACAGAAAAAAAAAACAAATAAGTATAAAAACTATAAGACAATATACAAGTATACAAATTGCAAATATACAGAGATATTAGAGCTATAACTATAGCACAATATTACAAAATTACAAAAAATACAGTGCAGAGACTAATTAAAAGATAAAAGAATGTAGACTATATTCCACTAATATGTACATCAGTGCAATCAGACAGGTGCATAGACATAGGGTCATCAGCGTTTGTGGAGGGTGGTGGTAACAGTCTTAGGGTAATTGTTCATGAGTCCAACAGCAGAGGGGAAGAAACTGTTCTTATGGCGGGAGGTTCTGGTCCGTATGGACCGTAGCCTCCTGCCTGAGGGGAGAGGGTCAAAAAGTCTGTGCCCAGGGTGAGAGTGGTCGGCTGTGATCCGACCTGGACGCCTCAGTGTCCTGGAGGTGTACAGGTCCTGGAGAGATGGGAGGTTACAGCCAATCACCTTCTCAGCAGAGTGCACAACGCGCTGTAGTCTCTGTTTGTCCCTAGTGGTGGCTCCAGCGTACCACACAGTAATGGAGGAGGTAAGGATGGACTCAATGATGGCAGTATAGAACTGCACCATGGTCCTTACTGGCAAGTTGAATTTCTTCAACTGCCGCAGGAAGTACATCCTCTGCTGGGCCTTTTTGACAACAGAGGTGATGGTGGGCTCCCACTTGAGGTCCTGGGTGATGGTAGTTCCCAGGAAGCGAGAAGAGTCCACTGTGGTGATGGGGGTGTCAGTCAGGATGATGGAGGGTAGAGGGGCTGTGTGCTTCCTAAAGTCCACTATAATCTCCACTGTCTTCTGGGCGTTCAGTACCAGGTTATTATGGCTGCACCAGGACACCAGACGTTTGACCTCCATCCTGTAGGCTGACTCGTCCCCGTCTGAGATGAGTCCGATGAGAGTCATGTCATCTGCAAACTTAATAAGCTTGACAGACTGGTGGTCAGAGGTGCAGCAGTTGGTATACAGGGAGAAGAGCAGAGGAGAGAGGACACAGCCCTGAGGAGTGCCAGTGCTGATGGTCCGGGAGTCCGAGACATTCTTCCCCAGCCTCACGTGCTGCTTCCTGTTCATCAGGAAGTCAATGATCCACCTGCAGATGGGATCTGGCACGTTCATCTGGGACAGCTTGTCTTGGAGGAGATCAGGGATGATGGTGTTGAAGGCAGAGCTGAAGTCCACAAACAGGATCCTGGCGTAGGTTCCCTGGGAGTCCAGATGCTGTAGGATGAAGTGCAGAGTCAGGTTGATGGCGTCGTCCACAGACCTGTTGGCTCTGTAGGCAAACTGCAGGGGGTCCAGAAGGGGGGCTGTGAGGGACTTGAGGTGGGACAGCACCAGACGCTCAAATGACTTCATGACCACAGAAGTCAGTGCCACAGGTCTGTAGTCATTTAGTCCAGTGATCCTTGGCTTCTTGGGGACAGGAACAATGGTAGCGGTTTTAAAGCAGACAGGCACGTGGCAAGCCTCCAGTGAGGAGTTGAAGATGTTCGTGAACAATGGGGCAAGCTCGTTAGCACAGTGTCTCAGTGTGGCAGGTGAGACACCATCTGGACCTGGAGCTTTGCGAGCTTTGACACTCCTGAACTGCTTTAGCACCTGGTCCTCCTGAATACAAAAGACTGTGGGGGTGGGGGATGAGGGGGACTCTGGGGTGGGAGTCCTTGATGATGTGGGCTTCTCTGAGGTGTGGGGAGTGGGGGAGGTTGGGGGGTGAATATTTGTGTTGGCTGTATTGTAGTTGGGACTGGTGGAGGTGTGAAGGCTGCTGAACTGACCATCAAAACGACAATAGAACTCGTTCAGTCTATTTGCAGTTTGTAGGTCGTCTGTGGAGTGGGGGGTTTTAGGCTTGTAGTTGGTAATCTGCCTAAAACCTTTCCATACAGAGGCCGCGTCGTTCTCTGAGATCTGCTGCTGTATATTCTCAGAGTGATGTGATCTAGCAGTGGCCACTTCCTTGCTAAACCTGTACTTGGCCTCTTTGTAGCAGTCTTTGTCCCCACTTTTAAAAGCCTCCCTCTTCTCTATCCACAGCTGCTTCAGTTTGGGAGTAAACCAGGGTTTGTCACTGTTATAACACACCCTGGTGCGTGATGGCACAATGCTGTCCTCGCAGAAGTGGATATACGAGGTTACAGTGTCCGTGTAGTCATCCAGACTGTCACAGGCAGCCCTCATCCAGTCCCAGTCTGTAGTTTCGAAGCATGTGCGGAGCTCCTCCACAGCCTCACGGGTCCACTGCTTTGTTGTCCTCACCACAGGTTTTGAGAGCTTCAGCCTCTGTCTGTACGCGGGGATCAGGTGGATCATGTCGTGGTCAGAGAGGCCGAGTGCAGCGCGGGGCACTGCGTGATAAGCTTATCGTGCTGTAGCAGTGGTCTAATGTCTTCTCCTCTCTGGTCGGACATGTGATATATTGTTTATATTTGGGAAGTTCCTGTCTCAGGCTGGCTTTATTAAAGTCCCCAAGTACGATGATAAGAGAGTCCGGGTATGTCCGCTCCATGCACAGAATCTGCTCTGTGAGTGCGCACTGGGCCTCGTGCACGTCCGCGTCCGGCGGGATGTAAACAGCAGCCAGTATGAATGAAGCGAACTCCCGCGGAGAGTAGAACGGTTTACAGTGAATGAAAAGATATTCCAGTGAGGGAGAGCAGTGCTTAGCAATCACTGTCACATCCGTACACCAACCACAGTTGATGTAGAAGCAGACTCCTCCACCTGTAGCCTTGCCGGAAAGCGCAGCTTGCCGGTCTGCGCGGAGGAGATGAAATCCCTCCAACTGGAGCGCGCAGTCCGGTATCTCCTCACACAGCCATGACTCCGTGAAGCATAACACACAGGATTTGGAAAAGTCTCTATTCATGCTCCTCATCAGTGTCAGTTCGTCCATTTTGTTCCTAAGTGAACGCACGTTGGAGAGGAAAATCCCAGGTAAGGCTGTGCGTAATCCACGTCTCCTTAGCCTCACAAGGACGCCAGCGCGCTTCCCTCTCTTTCGGCGTCTCACTTTCTGGGCCAGAGTGTGTAATAAATCCGCCGCAGATGCGACAAAAACAGGAAATAAATCCGAAGGTGTTGTGGACCTAATGTTGAAAAGCTCTTCTCTGGTGTAAGAATACCCAGAAGAGTGTCCAGACACAGAAATAACGCACAAAAACAAACAAAACAGAGCGCACCGAAGTACCAGGGCATCCATTCGCGGCGCCATCTTGGATTTACTTGCTGCTGGGTGGGGATTTCAATTGTGTGTTGTCACAGATGATGGACCGACTGCCTGCGCCAAAAACTCGACTTTCTAGAATGAGTAAGATGCTCAAATGCCAAGCCATAGAGACAGGACTTGTAGATATATGGAGAAGTAAGTTTCCCAGAACAAAAGACTTTACTTTCTATTCAAGCAGGCATGGATCGTATTCAAGGATTGACTGTTTCTTTACGCCAAGGCCAGAGCTACATAGAATAATAGATATAGAGATATTATCTATTACTATTTCTGACCATGCACCTGTGTTATTAAAATGGGACATAGGACATAGGCCAACAACTAAACAATGGAGGCTCAATACATCGCTGCTCAATGACGAAGCTTTCACTGCAATGGTTACAGAAGGGTTAAAGACATACTTGGAAACTAATATATCTGCAGAAACAACACCGTTGATAATATGGGATTGTGCTAAAGCATTTCTTCGGGGTCGCATTATTTCTTTCACATCGATGAGGAAAAAACAGAGGCATGCTAAACAACGAGACTTAGAGGACAAAATTAAAGAATTAGAATTTACACATAAACAACACCCTTCAGCCAACATCATGAAGGACTTAAATGCAACTCGCAGACAATTAAACAGCCTACTGTCAGATAAAGTGGAGGGCAACCTGAGATTCACTAAACAAAAATATTATGAATATGGCCAGAAGGCTAGCAGACTACTAGCATTTAGACTGAGAAAACAACAATCCTCTAACATTATTCATAAAATAAGATTCCAAGAAACTATTGCAACAAAACCTGACAAAATAGCAGAATCCTTTGCAAATTTTTACAAATTACTATATAAGAACACTGATACTTGCCGTGACGACCAAGAACTTACAGAATTTTTAAACAATATAAAGCTGAGCCAATTGACAGAAGCAGCAGCTCTAAAGTTAGACCAACCGATTGAGGAGTGGGAAGTCAAGCAGGTAATTAAATCACTTAAGAATAATAAAAGCCCAGGCCCAGATGGCTATGTCAATGAATTTTATAAAACTTTTATGGACCTTTTAGCTCCCCTACTATTAAAAGCATATCATCATGCTCTAGAATCCAAAACTATGGCACCATCTTGGTCTGAAGCCACCATAGTAGTAATTCATAAAGAGGGTAAGGACCCCACTGACTGCCAGTCCTATAGACCCATATCATTGCTGAATACAGATCTACGCATACTTACATCAATCCTAGCAACACGACTTAACAAATTTATCACCCAAATCATACACCCTGATCAGACGGGATTTATCACAGGGAGATATTATGCTGATAACCTAAGACGCTTACTAAATATAATAAATGTTCAAAAAGAAAGAAAGATTGAATCAGCAATCATATCCTTAGATGCCCAAAAGGCGTTTGACAGAGTGTCCTGGAAATATCTATTTCATACACTGAAACGCCTTGGATTTGGCCCACACTTTGTTGACTGGGTACAAACACTTTACTCTTCTCCACAGGCAGCGGTCAAAGTGAACGGCTATAGGTCTGACAGATTTCCATTAGAACGGGGGTGCAGACAGGGGTGCTCACTTTCACCCCTTCTGTTTGCCATTAGTATTGAACCATTCGCCCAACTCATCAGAGACGATGTTAATATTAAAGGTACAGTAATAAATAAGGAAGTACACAAAATCTCATTATATGCTGATGATATACTACTGTATTTAACAGAACCTCCATCAACAATTCTCCATTTAAAAGAACTCATTTCACAGTATGGATTCTACTCAGGCTACAAGGTAAATATAGAAAAAACAGAAGCTATGGATGTAAACTGCACAATTTCAGATACCACAAAATCACAGAGTGGATTTAAGTGGCCCAAGGATGGTATCAGATATCTGGGTATACATATACCTCCATCTTTATATGACCTCTATGAGACAAATTATGGCAAATTACTCCGAGTCATTAAAAAAGATCTGGAGCAATGGGCTACACTCCCTCTCTCTCTAGTAGGCCGTGCCGAAAGCATCCGTATGAATGTCTTACCAAGATTGCTTTATTTATTTCAGATGTTGCCAGTGGAAATTCCCAAATCTACCTTTGATAACTTAGACAAAATGATGTCTGCATTCATCTGGCAAAAAAAACGCCCTAGAATTAGACTAAAAACCTTGCAGTTATCTAAATCCAATGCGGGCCTTAAACTCCCAAATTTAAAATATTATTACTGGGCCGCACAACTTAAACCCCTATTAGTATGGATACAGAATAGTACAGACACGCGATGGCTTGAAATAGAGGAAAGTATGTGCTCAGAGCCTCTGCAAATATTACCCTTCTCAGATGTCCCTGCAAAAGAAATGTCAATCTGGACAAAAAACACTCTAAAACTTTGGAACAAAATACAGTTGGTTTTTAAGTTACCAAAACAGATTTCACTTTTAACAAATATAGGATTTATGAAGACTTTTATACCAAATAAATTAGACACTGGGTTCAGAAACTGGTCCAACTATGGACTATCTCATATTCATCAATTAATTGAAGAGGGAAATTTTAAAACCTTTGAGCAGGTGAAGAGTGAATTTGACCTCCCTAAGACAGACTTCTATAGATATTTACAACTTAGAACCTTTGTGACAACGCACAAAAATTGGACTAAATTCCATGGACCTGCACCTATAGAAAATTATTTAATGGACATACAAAGGGGAAAGGGAAACCATAAAGTAATTAGCAAACTGTATGATGTATTCCTGTCTATGAACATGCATGACTCCATAAACATAAAGCAGAAATGGGAGACTGAAATGAAGGAGACAATAGCAGAGGACACATGGGAGGAAATCTGTACGGGAGCACATTTGGCCACAAACTCTAATACATGGAGAGAATTCAAATGGAAAGTAATAATCAGATTCTTCAGAACACCAGCAATAACTGGTAAAATGGGTCCAACACAACCCAGCTCATGCTGGAGAAATTGTGGGACACAGAGTGCTAACCATACTCATATCTTCTGGTCTTGTCCTAAATTAAGTTTATTCTGGGAGGAGATATTTGATGCTCTTAAAGCAATTTTTAGAAGAGATGTTCAAAAAAAACCCCTAGTGGCAATATTGGGAGAAATACCTGAGGGAATGAATAGGAAGGCTGACAGATATCTTCTAAATATATTGCTCACAGCAGCATTGAAATGCATAACCATTAGATGGCTAAAACCAGAGCCCCCCACATATAACATATGGATCCAAAAAGTTTGGGATATTTATTTAATGGAGGAAATCACATATTCTCTAAGGCTTCAAAAAACAAATTTTAATACACGGTGGAGCCCTGTCATGCCCCTACTAATACAGTAATATACCCAGAGGCCTGCCCCTTGCATGCACTGTACACTTTTGGAAAATACCATTGAGAACAAGAATGCATGACCCAACCTACCCCAGAGGAATTCAAAAAATTATCTTTTACTGTTGTTTTGTTTCTTCCTGCTCTGCTTTGTTTTTTATCTCTCGTCACTTTACCTTTATTATTGTATTGTGTTCATTGCCATAATCTTTGACAACTCTATTGTTACCTTGCCTTCCCTCGCCAATTTCTAACGTGGAATGTTTACAACTGCAAGAGAAGAATGTAACTATGGAACAATGTCATTATTTGTGGCTAAAAATAAATAAAAATTAGGTTTAAAAAAAAAAAAAAAAAAAATTGACCCCATCTAGTTTGACAGTTTTTAAGGAATATAAAGTGGATACTTCATCTAATTTTGTACTACACTTTCAATAACAAGTTCAGTCAAACACATACACAATTTTTTTCTCCATTTTGAAGTTCAGAGCCAGTAAGACCTCATTTACATAAACTTTCACCTTTTTGAGTAAAAATAATTACACCTGTTGTCAAATCAGGATTACAGTCAAAATTGACCCCATCTAGTTTGACTGGTTTTATAGCCCATCCATCCTGTTCAGGGTCACAGGGGGCTGGAGCCTATCCCAGCTGTCATAGGGCGAGAGGCAGGGTACACCCTGTACAGGTCGCCAGCCTGTCGCAGGGCCAACACAGAGACAGACAACACTCACACCTATGGGCAGTTTAGGGTGGCCAATTAACATAACCCCAGTGACTGCATGTCTTTGGGAGGAAACCCACGCAGACATGGGGAGAACCTGCAAACTCCACACAGAGAGAGAGGGAGGGGCCTGGGCCAAGGTGGAATCAAACCCAGGCCTTCCAGATGGTAGTCTAACTGTGAGGCAGCAGTGCTAACTACAGTGCTGCTCCAACCAAACAACCTGTGGAGTCAAATCAGGATTGCAGGCCGTGCACATTGGAAAAAAGCAGTCATCTTTATTTAGCATGTTTTCACAACAATGAATACTTTTAGCCTTTCATCTGTTTGTATGTTGGAGAATTTAACTGTTGCATTGAACCAACTGATGAAACCGCCTCCTTTCCACAGACCAGGTCACCCCTTCCCCGTCAGCAGGCTCCATTTTTATAGCATACGGTATAAATTATCACCAATCTCTGTGTTTCAATTTTTTAGACAACTTTATTCCAACTCATTACATAAAACACATCAACATTCATTTCTGGGTTGAAAATCTCCTCCACCACCAGCTGAAAGAACTCTTTGGAAACGCCTCCTTCATCTACACCTTGCTCTCCTTCAAACTCCACGTACAGCTGCTTCTTCAAGTCTGCAGGATTTTCCATTGCTATCATTTCCCTGCACCAAGCTGTACAGCACAGTGATTCGCCACTCGCTGTACATGTGAATGCGGTTGTGGTAGTACAGACCCAGGTTCTTGGTGACGGCATTCAGGATGAAGGGGCAGGTCATGAAGGAGAACTTGTTTTCAACTTTAACCCTTGTGCGATCTTAACATTTTGTTTACTCCCCTTGTCCTACAGGTCAAAAATGACCCACCCTATCAAATCCCCAAAATAAAGTAGCCTAATTGGATTTTAAATCCAATCAAATCCAATTTTAAACCAACTTTAACCCTTTTACTACCACAGGCGTCAGGGTCACCGGTGACCCCTGTGGTAGTAAAAGGGGAAGGCATAGTCCTTGTCCATCTCCATGTCAAGGGTGCTGGGTGGCGACCCAGCATATTTGCATAGTAGATGAACTTCACTTGGTGGCCGCCACCACCGCATCATCATCATCGTTGACCAGGTTGCGGCTGTTGAACTCGTTACTGATCACCTTGTAGGTAATGAGCTGCTGGAAGGTCTCCACCATGCGCCGGATCTGCTCGGCACTGTAGCGCGACCACAGACGTGCCAGCTTGGCCTGAGCTGCCAGCGGGAGTTTGCTCATGGCCTTACAGAACTGTGGGAGGGCGATCTCCAGGTACTCTGGGCTGTGGAGGTTGCTGTTTTCCATCACTATCTTCATCTTCGCTGTGTGTTAACAGTTAAACTGCTTTAATCTACTGCACTGATGCTGAACTTTATTGTGGAGTTTATTGTAGAATTTATTGAGCTTGGGAATTCATGTTTTTTATTGTTTCTCCCTGTTGATGTTCATGTGTGTCCTTAATATTACACACATTTAGGTGCCGTTTACACAAAGCCGTTCTCACTGCAAACGGTGTCGTTTTGATGCGTTTCAGCCTTTCGTTTACACGATGGCGTTTCAGAAACGATCCGCGTTTACACGATGACATGTGAAACGATGGAAACAATGAAAACGATGTAGTTCCCATGCCAGGCCACAAGTTGGCGTTGGTTTTCTCTTTGCAAAGTTTGTTTATGCAAGACGCACATGCGTGGAGTGACAGTAGGTAGTGTGGCAAATTGTTCATTATTTACAAAACGGCCAATGTGAGAGGTTTTGTGTGGACTGACGATGAGGTTGGATCGCTGGTGCACACAACGCTGAATTACAAAACGGTAAAAACACAAGAAAAGCATAAGAAGCACTCGTGAATCCGCGAGTACTGTTTATCAATTTGCGTGTGTGCGAAAAACTGTGGCCGTCGCAACCATAGTGCGCATGTGCGAGTCGAGCGTTTTCAAATCACCCCGGTTTCAAGTGTTTACATGAGAACGCAAGCCGGTGCGTTTCCAAAACACATCGTTTTCACTCTGTTGTCGTGTAAACAGAAGGCCGAAACGCATCAAAACGACACCGTTTCAAAATGAAAACGGTCTCGTGTAAACGGCATCTTAGCATGTCTTGTGAACAGTTGGCTGTTGAATATATTTCTTTAAACGGTATCTTTTGTCAAGTTTTCATTACACAATAGTCACTTTTGCGCCTTGAATCTTGCACCTGATTAGGTATGAAAATACTAAAACTAATACTGAAACTAACTGAAACTAAGCATGAAACCAAAAATAAAAACTAATAAAAATGAGAAAAACCACTCTGAAAACTCATTAAAACTAACCGAATTAGAGGAAAAAAAGTAAAAACTAACTAAAACTAAACTATAATGTAAAATCCAAAACCATTATAACCTGTTAGCTACCAAGCTAGCGAGCTAACGCCAGTTTTGTATTGTCTGTGGTCAGTGCTAACATAAACAAATAATGTAGTTGGTAATATTGAGAATAGTCAAAGGTTGTTATATAAGTTACTTCACGTATAAAATATTGATTAAAGAATGACTTCAGATTTTAATATATTCTATGACCTAGCAGTGCTACCATGCTAATGAGCTCTGTCTATTTTTATTTCTGTCATCAAACTCCAGAAGAGTCAGTAAAAGGAAAAGACACCAGAAAAGGGACGGCAAAGAAATTGTTACATTTTTCCTGATTAAATACAACCAAAACAAAACAGTTCATTGTCAGTGACATTTTTATAGCAGAATGATTTTAATTAAAGATCCAAGTTTAAAAAAGATCTACATTTTAAGTGGAATGAATTTTTATTTGTATTTTTGTACTCAGTGGACTCAGAATCTAATTGTGTATTCAGTATTTTAAAGAATGCTTTTTCAGGTAGATTGCAGCTTGTAAAATGTAAAAAAATCTAGGCTAAATGGGAAAAAAAAAAAACATTGTGTCAAATTATCCAGAATTTATTTGACTCTATGTACAAATTTTATTGAAATTTGAATTTATTTATATGTCAAAGTATACTCCTCCCAAATTTATATGAAATGTTTATTTTATTCTATTTATTTATTGTAAATTTTATTTTTACTTGTTGGTTTTCATATAATTCTATGTTGAGTTATGTTAAGAAAACTGGGTGGGCTCAGTCTGCCAACATGAGGTTAATGAAATGTTTGATTTTTTTCTTTTTAATTGTACAATTTTAAAATTGTATAATAGATATTGTGCAGCACGGCGGCGTGGTGGTTAGCACTACTGAGCTACAGCCACCTACTACCAAAATTTTTAGACCCGTTTCAATCACTTCCTTTGCTTCTTCCAAAACTATTTTTTGATGAGTGAAACAGTACTTTTAATAGATTCATTTGGAATAATAAAAAATCTAGACTAAGACTTTGTTATATCTGCCATATCTTGAACTGTATTACTGGTCTGTGCAGCTCTGCTCAGCTATGTATTATTTTTCAAATGAGACGCCCCCAGCATGGACAAAAATTGAGCAAACATCAGTAACAAACCTTCTATTAAATCAGTATTTATATTCTGCAAGCCCAATAAATTTAAAGAAAATGACAAAAAACCCTTTTTTAAAAAATACAATTGATATTTGGTACAGGGCACATCAGTATATGGGAGATACTCCTCCCATCTGTCACCTTTCACCTCTTTGGGGCAACACAGTTTTAAGGCGGGAAGAGCTGATGGGGGTTTAAAATCTGGGCAGATAAAGGTGGCAGATAAAGGTGTACAAAAACTGGCCGACCTTTACAAGGATGGTAACCTTCTTACATCTGAACAATTATGCCAAACATAAAACAATCCAAAGAAACATTTTTATAAACATTTACAAGTTATCATGTCAGAATATAAGCAGACTGAATCTGAACCATCACTGTCACACCCAGAGAACATTACACTGCAAACTCTAGAGAGGAGGGGTCACATTTCTTTTTTCTATGCTGCTTTATTAACACATGATAAGGAATCTACCACCGGTAGGTTGGCTGTGTGGAGATGTGACATTCAAGAGGAGATACAGGAGACAGACTGGGAAACGGCATGTTTAAAAGCCCAAAAGCAATCAATTAATACAAGCATGAAACTCCTCCAGTATAAGTGCTTGATGAGAACCTAAATAACTCCAGTTACATTGGATCGCTGGTCTCCTAATATCCCAGATAACTGTAGCAAATGTTTAGATTCCACTGTGTATGGGACTGTCCAAAATTACAGCAATACTGGAAATCAGTCATGCAGACTTTGTCTAAGATTGTTGGAGTAAATGTAGCTGTTGAGCCAAAAATATGTGTGTTGGGTATATATCCAAAGAACTGTGTTTTTGTACTAGACAATTAAAATTGATTGACTTTGGCCTCTTGCAGGCCCACTGATTAATATCTCTGTACTGGAAAAAAATGGATGTTTCCTCAAATCATATGTGGGTGAAGGAGATGGCATCTGATGTACTGGGATGGCTCACTTATATTGTCAGAGGAAAGGGGGGAAATTTTGAAGAAATATGGGCATCACTGACTGATGCTAAATGTTGAGGGTTTCTTTTTCTTTTTTGTCTTCATTATGCGTGTTGTATTTGCTTTCTATTTTATTATCTATATTTACCTTCTTTGGGAATTATGTTTAATGTAAATTATATGTTAATTGTACTACTATTTGTTTGTTTTGTAATATAAAAATCAATAAATAAAAGGGTTAAAAAAAAAAACTGCCCCGTCCTTTACAGTCTAAAAGGTGACCAGACAGGCCGAGTGTGTTTAAGGAAAAGCAAGTCAACAGTGAAAGAGGATACATGGTTGTAATAAATTGCTCTTGTAGATCTGCTGCTGTGCCTGCACCGTCCCACATCAGTCAGCGCAGCTTCATGTTTCTGGAGTTCACCAGCATTTATCCGGCGTGTCCTCTGTTCTTCCCGCTGCAGGCATGTTCACGTACGACGAGCACACCAAACTGTTTCGGTTCAACCCGTCATCGTTTGAAAACGAGGGCCAGTACACGCTGATCGGCATTGTTCTTGGTCTGGCCATCTATAACAACTGCATCCTGGATGTCCACTTTCCTATGGTGGTCTACAGGAAACTAATGGGCAAGAAAGGAACTTTCAGGGACTTGGCTGATGCCAACCCGGTAAGCTTCGATTTCTCTGTGGAATTCATCTGGTTTAACAACAGCTACATGTGGTGTTTGACAAAAACAAACTCTTTGAAGGAGTCAAAGCTCAAATCCAGCTGCATCCTGATGTTCTCACCACCTGATTAAACTTGCAGGGTCTTTGTGGCCTCTGTACATAACCTACGGAAGTTGCTGACCTCATGTCCACATTTCTGCTTGTGTAGCTGGATTGTGTGTGTTAATTACCTTGTGGTGGTGTGCAGGTGTTTTATATGCGGTGCAGGCTGGGACTTCTTTTTTGGTCCTCGCTCTTTGTGCTCAGTTTTTTGGCTGCAAATATATTTGTCCCTGTTTTTTCACTTTCTTTTTTATTGATTTATTGATTTTATTGATTTACCTTTACATTCTGTGCATTGTATAAAGCGCTTTGAGTGCTTAGGTGGAGTGGAAAAGCACTATAAGAACCAGTCAATTGACCATTCACTATTACAGATTTGGAAAGCTGCTCTACAAGTTTTCAGTTAAATATGAAACTGTGACTGAACTCTGACCTTTAACTCAGTGAAATATCTCCACTGTGGTTGTCAGACAGCCATCATGAATCAGTGAAGCTGAGATTAGATCAGCTGAGAAATGCTTCTACTGAGGAATATTAAAGCAGTTTTTCTCAGCATTTTTATCCAGTAAGCATTTTTATCTAATGCTAGAAATAATGACAGAAAAATGAAAAAAGAAAAATGTTTAAGTTGGGTAAATGATGACAACAGACATTGTAAAAGAAATTATCAAAATGACTGGCTATAATCATAGACATATATACGTAGACGCTGCATTGAGCGTTAACTTTACCGCCATATTTGATGTGGCAAACATATAAATAGAGGAGCATTATTCAGGTGCTGCGTGGAGCTGTTCAAAGCGTTTTACAGTCCAAACTGGATCACATGCTTACCTTTCACAGGTAAGAATGAACAACAACAACAACGACAAAATATTGTCTTTGGCCAATAAAATCTTTTGAAAACAGAATTTGCAGACGTTGCAGTAATCTTGTAGTCCCGCGTGAAACCAGCCTCCAAACAATGAAGTCAGTCTGACTTAACTACATTGCCCCGAACAACTACTACTAAGATTTTGGAGTGAGAAATCATAAAGAATGAGTAGAAACAATCCCAAGGACAAAGGAGGTGCCATTTTGATGCAACTGACATCTGTGTGAACCATGTTTGTGTGTTTTATGGAGCTTAAACAGAAGCTCCACTTCTATGGCAGTTTCATTCAAGTGATCTAAGGCCACTGAAATGAAGACTGTTTTATCCACAGAAGCACACTGTGAAAGGCAGACTCTTATTTTTGCCTGATGTATACATTTGTATTCTTGTGACAAATCATTTATCATCCAAAGTAACTTTATCACTGATATCTTTTCTACAGGCAGCTGAAAGGTCAGAAGTGCTGCGTCATCCTCATCATTCCCAAAAGGGTGTCTTCCTTTTTAACAACCCTCAAAGTACACTTGCTGTTTTACCAGGTTACAAGAGATTATTATTATTACCCAGTCCTAACACTAATACTGGTTTCCAGTTTATAGACAAACAGGCTTTACAGTTGCAGTTCTGCAGAAAAGAAGACGCGTTCAGAAAAAATGTGATTTTTTTTATGCTTATTTATTGAATGGTTAATATATACAATTGGTGGACAGAGAAGGGTTTCTGTGAGGCTGATGACTGAGCCTCCATGCTGCCCGTAAAGGGAGCGAGAAGAGAAGTGAAGAGAGAAAGAAAGAGGAAAGGGAGAGGGATCAGAGAGGGAGAGAGAAGGAAGGAAAGGGCTAGAGGAAAGGAGGAGTGAAGGTGGAGGTGGAGGGAGGATCACGGTGGAAACTACTGTCCTCCAGCCTGAGCAGAGCCACCAGCAGCTTCTTCCACACTTCTGTCATGGGAATGTTTCTTGTATCTGGTGAACCAGCGCCAGCCACCTCCTTTCTTCTTGTCTGCTTCTTCTTCCTGATCCACTTTTTCTTTAGCTTTCATGGCTTTTTTCTCGCCCTCTGCATCGCCTGACTTGGACCGGAAGAATTTGGAGCGTTTTTTCTTTTTCTTTTGTTGCTCCTCGAGCTCCCTGTTCTTCTCCTCCAAATTTGCCACTTCAAGCACAAATTTGACATTTTCCTCCTCAATGTTTTTACATTTCTCCCTGAATTTGTTGAACTCTTCAACCACTGCCTGGAATTTTTCTTCAAGCTTGCTGTATTTCTGCTTGTTTTCTTTGGTCTCCTGCTGCAGTGCTGCTTTTCTTCTCTCCAGTCCCTTATGCTCTGTTTCAAGTTGCCTATATTTTTCCTCCCATTCCATGTTTTTCTCCTGGATTTCTGCATGTTTGGCCTCCAGTTCTTGGTGCTTCTGTCACGTTTCGCTGGTGCAGGCAAGGCGGAGGACCCCAGTGCAGGACTCAGAGGCAAAGCTTATTTTAGCTTGGAACTTTAATTAATAAGTCTGGACAGGTGCCAGCAGTACATGTAACTAAACTTGAACATAAACATAAGCATAACTATGGACATAAGACAAGAACATAGCATGAAACATAAAGCACGCAGCTGGGCAGTGAAGACAACACTAACCCTCGGACGACAAGGACACGACCAAGAACAAAGCAAACCCAGGGGCTTAAATACATACAGAAGGTACTGGTGGGTAACAAGAAACAGCTGGGGAACACAGGGCACAGGTGAACAGAATCTACCTAATAAACAAGGGAAGCAAAACTAGACAGGACACACAGGGAGTACTAAACTATCAAACTAAAAACAGGAAGTAAACAAAGACACCAATGCAGACTTAACAGACTGACAAAAGGAGTGAGAACATGACCAACTAAACCAGACCTGGGACAAAGGAGAGACACTAAGAAACACAGAACTAAACCAAAGGGAACCTAAATACAAGAGGGTCATGACTTACACACACACGGGAGTATAGGGAAAACAGAACATGAGAAACCAAAACAGAAAACAAAGAAACTAAGATTCAAATACTAAACTATAACCAAAACTAGAAATAGAACAGAACTTCACAATTAGAAACCAAAACACTGGGCCACCGGCCCAGGATCATGACAGTACCCCCCCCTCAAGGGCCGGCTCCAGACGGCCCAAAACCCGAAAACAAAAAGCCACACCAGGGCGGGCGGCGGGGGACCAGGACGGAGGGCTCGAGACAAAAACAAAACAAAATCCCAAGGAGCAACAATGTCCAAAAAACAAACCAGGAACGAAACAGAAGGCGGCAGCACACGGCTGGAAAAAAGTCCAAACAAAAGAAAACACAAGTCTGGAGGCCGACCGCGCTCCCAGCGGCGGTGGAGAGGACGAAGGCGAGCAGGGGGCCGACCGCGCTCCCAGCGGCAGCGACGAGGACGAGGACGAAGACGAGCAGGAGGCCGACCGCGTTCCCAGCGGCGGCGACGAGGACGAGGACGAAGACGAGCAGGAGGCCGACCGCGCTCCCAGCGGCGGCGACGAGGACGAGGACGAAGACGAGCAGGGGGCTGACCGCGCTCCCAGCGGCGGCGACGAGGACGAGGACGAAGACGAGCAGGAGGCCGACCGCGCTCCCAGCGGCGGCAACGAGGACAAAGACGAGCAGGAGGCCGACCGCGCTCCCAGCGGCGGCGACGAGGACGAAGACGAGCAGGAGGCCGACCGCGCTCCCAGCGGCGGCGACGAGGACGAAGGTGAGCAGGCTCAAGGTACTCAAAAGGCTCCAGACACTTTAAAGGCTCAGAAACACTAGAAGAGCCAGGGAACTTAAAGGAGCCAGGAAACTCGAAAGAGCCATGCTGCCGAACAGGAGGCCGACCGCGCTCCCAGCGGCGGCGACGAGACAGGACAGGAGGCCGGCCGCGATCCCAGCGGCGGCGACGAGACAGGACAGGAGGCTCGGACAGAGCGTGACTTTCCAGCACGGGTTCTGGCTGAGCAGCACACACAGGCTCTGGTGCAGGACCCTCTGGCTCATGGCGCTCGGGCTGAGCGGAACCCTCCGGACGCTCGGACTGAGCGGGACGCACGGGCTCTGGCGCAGGACCCTCAGGACTCTCAGGACGCTCGGACTGAGCGGGACGCACGGGCTCTGGCGCAGGACCCTCAGGACTCTCAGGACGCTCGGACTGAGCGGGACGCACGGGCTCTGGCGCAGGACCCTCAGGACTCTCCGGCGGCTCGGACTGAGCGAGACTCCCTGGCTGCATTGCAGGGCACGCAGCCATCTCCTCCGACGACTGGGGCTGCTTTGCAGATGGATCGGGTGAGTCTGATGGTGGTGGTGAAGACAGATGAAGTGCAGGTGCAGGCTGAGGCGGAGCAGAGGAGGGAACTAAGGGAGTGACCAAAGGGACCAAAGGGGAAGGAGCTGAGGTGATAGGAGGGAGTGAGGGGACTAAAGGAACCAAAACTGAAGGGACCGAAGCTAAGGGAAGTGGAGCTGAGGGCGCTAAAGGAACTGAAGCTGATGCTGAGGGAGCTGGGACCAAAGGGACTGGGACTGAGGCTGCAGGGGTAACCAAAACTAAAAGAGCTGACTGAGTGGGAGGCAGAGCTACAGGGGTTGACTGAGAGCTGGGGAGAGCGGAGGCTGGAGCTACAGCTGACTGGGATAGAGCGGAGGCTGGAGCTACAGCTGACTGGGATAGAGCGGAGGCTGGAGCTACAGCTGACTGGGATAGAGCGGAGGCTGGAGCTACCGCTGACTGGGATAGAGCGGAGGCTGGAGCTACAGCTGACTGGGATAGAGCGGAGGCTGGAGCTACAGCTGACTGGGATAGAGGGAGAGCCACAGAGGCTGACTGAGTCCCTGCTGCTGCAGCTAACGCTGAAAACTGATACAAAGGCTTGGACCTAGCTGCCCCCACCCGAGGAACAGGAACGGGTGCAGAGGTCAGCCCGTCCGTGGCTGCCCCCACCCGCGGAACAGGAACGGGTGCAGAGGTCAGCCCGTCCGTGGCTGTCCCCACCCGCGGAACAGGAACGGGTGCAGAGGTCAGCCCGTCCGTGGCTGCCCCCACCCGCGGAACAGGAACGGGTGCAGAGGTCAGCCCGTCCGTGGCTGCCCCCACCCGCGGAACAGGTACGGGTGCAGGGGAAGCTGGAGCTAAGGGAGCAGGGCGAGCAGAGGGAGCTGGAGCTAAGGGAGCAGGGCGAGCAGAGGGAGCTGGAGCTAGGGGAGCAGGGCGAGCAGAGGGAGCTGGAGCTAGGGGAGTGAAAGGGACCTGAACAGGGACTGAGGCTAAAGCAAAGGGAGCAGGAGCTGTGGGTGCTGAAGCTAATGGCTCTAGGCGCAGACGTGGGGCTGCTGCAGGCTGTTGGCGTGGAGGCTCTGAGACGGGCTGCTGTGGAGGCTGGCGGCGAGGGGCTGCTGCAGGCTGCTGTGGAGGCAGACGGCGAGGGACTGCAGCTGGCGGCTGTGAAGGCGTGATCCGCTCGATCCGCTCCGGTGGCGGTGAAAGAGTGGAGCAGGTAAGGTGATGGGTATCCGGAAGAAAGAGAGGTGATGCGGCAACAGCTTGAAGCAGGGAGGACAAATCCACCTCTTTAACAGGGTGGCCAACGCGAAACAGTTCGTATTGCAGATGGTCTCGGAGGGAAATGATTGAGTGAGCCAGGGAAGCTGTGGTAGGGCACTCCTGAAGCCAGGGCGTGGAGGAAATGAATCCACCGCAAAAGGTGAGTTGCATAAGTCTCTCACACTTGTCCGTGGCATTTAAAATCCGCAGAACATAGTCCATTAACTTAGGAACTACTTCCTTCACCTCCCTTAAAATTCCATTAGAGTCAGTTTTAGGAGGGGCATGCAAAACGTCTTTGTCTTTGGCTGACGTAGAGACAAAAAACGTGGGGCCTGAGTCTCCAGCCAGCTTGGAAAACTCACTTCCCTCTGTGGTCAAATTATTGGGAATAGCTGTAGTAAACTCAGTCTTCGAATTAAGCAAAACAGCGGAGTTACTCACAAATTGCCCGGTGCCGCCACACATGGGTGAGTGAGCAGAATTGTCCTGATGCTGCACAGTCTGCGCAGTGACGCCGAGCTGTTGCTGTGCAGTGCTTATCGGTGTGGCAGCCGAAGGCTGCCGTTTCCCTCGTCGAACACCGCGCTTCTTTCTCCAAGAAGCAGGCGGAGGCTGCGACGAGGTGACAGACGGCATAATCCGCGGTGGCGGCGAAGAGACATAGCCACCCAACGTGATCGCCGTCGGAACGGGTGGAGGGGTTGCAGCTGTCGGCGCGATCAGCTGCCGTGGCGAGGCTTGGGCTCGATGCTGAGGTGGAGCATGACGTTGCTGGGCCTTTTGCCAGCTGGCCGGCCCGCCCAGGGCCAGACGAGTGCCGGTAAACTCAGATCGGCGCTCCGGGGTGAGCCAGGGCTTCCACCTGATCTGTTCATTGTGGTAATATTCTATCACCGTATTGCGCTCCTGAAGATCGTAGTCCGCGGGGTCCATCTCGGGTCGTGTCCTACTGTCACGTTTCGCTGGTGCAGGCAAGGCGGAGGACCCCAGTGCAGGACTCAGAGGCAAAGCTTATTTTAGCTTGGAACTTTAATTAATAAGTCTGGACAGGTGCCAGCAGTACATGTAACTAAACTTGAACATAAACATAAGCATAACTATGGACATAAGACAAGAACATAGCATGAAACATAAAGCACGCAGCTGGGCAGTGAAGACAACACTAACCCTCGGACGACAAGGACACGACCAAGAACAAAGCAAACCCAGGGGCTTAAATACATACAGAAGGTACTGGTGGGTAACAAGAAACAGCTGGGGAACACAGGGCACAGGTGAACAGAATCTACCTAATAAACAAGGGAAGCAAAACTAGACAGGACACACAGGGAGTACTAAACTATCAAACTAAAAACAGGAAGTAAACAAAGACACCAATGCAGACTTAACAGACTGACAAAAGGAGTGAGAACATGACCAACTAAACCAGACCTGGGACAAAGGAGAGACACTAAGAAACACAGAACTAAACCAAAGGGAACCTAAATACAAGAGGGTCATGACTTACACACACACGGGAGTATAGGGAAAACAGAACATGAGAAACCAAAACAGAAAACAAAGAAACTAAGATTCAAATACTAAACTATAACCAAAACTAGAAATAGAACAGAACTTCACAATTAGAAACCAAAACACTGGGCCACCGGCCCAGGATCATGACAGCTTCCTCACCAGTTCCTCATAATCCTCCACTTCTTGCCTCTGCTTGATTTCTTTTCTCCCCTTCTTGCTTCTGCTGGCGCTTCACAAAGTTCTGCTTCAGCATTTCGTGCATTTCTTCCGCATCTTTCTTACTCACAAATTCCTTGTCCTTCTTTGCTGGATTTCTTTTCTCCCATTCTTGCTTCTGCTGGCGCTTCATAAAGTTCTGCTTCAGCATTTCATGCATTTTTTCTGCATATTTCTTAATCACAGATTCCTTGTCCATCTGTTCTGGACTTCTGCTTTGGACGAGAGCCTCTTTCAGTTTTGCTATGTCCCATGTCTCTTCCACATTCACATTTTGTTCCTTCATACTTCTCTTTTCCTCTTCCAGCTTTTTGTTCCTTTCCTGAAGTTGCTTCATTTTTTTGGTGATTGAGTCAACTTCATTTAAGTGGACCAATTCTCTCCTTTCTGCTAGGAGCCCATAGATGCGTCCTTTCAGCTTGTAAGTGCTCTCTCGGAGGTTGCGGTTTTCCGTCCGGAGGCGGTCAATTTCATTAAGCGGAGGACGCTGTTCTCGTGTGCTCCACTGAGGAGGAGCCTCACCACTTCTTGGAAAGCTGGTTCCTCTGGACATGGCAGCAATCTGAGGCTCTGTCTTGTCGAAAATGTAATCGCAAACCACTGCTACGGCGTTATTGCAGTCAACTGCTTTTATTTTGTCAGGCACAAACCCCGGAAGTAGGACCTGTCAGAGATCGTTTGCTGAATACACTTTCAAACTGGAAACTCACGGTGAGTGTCTGTGTTTGCTGAATGCTGCGTCCTAACAAGCAAGTTTAGTGCAAACGTGTCAGATACAAAGTTACTACTACAGCTCCAACCTTAACTGCCTTTGATATTTGATCCGTCGTCATAAGGGCGCCACAGAACGTTGGAATCTTTTTTTACACAAAGTACTTTAAATGGTGCGTTCCATTGCTACCACTTGACATTAATGATTAAAATGCATTCATTCACAGTATTTGCATGGCGGAAGTACCAATAACGTTTCAGTCTCAGGAAAGTGAAATATGAAGTAGATCAGTGTCTATTGCTGTGTCTTAATTAATTAAATTTTTTTTTAAATGACTGAAAATAAAAATGCGTTTTCAAATTCCTTAAAGCTGCAGATGTTATATCTACATGTCAGATCTGGTTATTGTAGACATGATTACAGTAACAGTGTCACAACATTGGTAACAGAAAAACAGTAGAAATACATAGGCTGCTCTGATGCCTGCACCCTAACATACGTGGAGTATTTAACATTTATAATGATCAGAGAAAGTTACGTTATTTTTGGTGCCTCTCACTTTCCCAGAATATCATCGTGCACGTATGAATGAGACGCATTAACTTAAAGAACTTTGTAGAAAGGCGCTTTTTTTTTTTTTTTAATTTGATCTCCATTAGCTGTAACAATCACAGCTACTCTTCCTGGAGTCAGTCAAACATAGTGCTCCTACAACAATGTCTTTACAAGCCGTCACCATACCACCAACACAGTGACATCATTTTACCAAAAAAATCAAATCAAATCAATCAATAAATAAAGGAAGTTCAGTCCATTTACTTGTGTTAGTTTACAGCGCAGATCTGGCGGACGCGCTGACGTCCCGCTCAATGCGGAGTAAAATCCTCGATCCACTGGATTAAAATAGAGGATGCTGGTTGCCACGGTGAATCCTTGTATCGGAGCTCCATTGATGATGGCTTTCTTTCCTTATATCGCGCACGCGCATGCTCAGAGTTGATTGAACTGACTTTAATCAGCGATTGTGGAACGGGAAACTCAGTTATCGATTTCAGAGTTGATCAACTCAGAGTTTATTTTCAACTCAGAATTTGCTGAACATGCTTCCTGGAATAGGGCCCAGATGTGTTGTGTTCAGTAGCACGCAGCATGCTTGTTCGGGCATAATTTTGAACTGAACTTTATTACTTTGTCCTCTGTATCACTCACCAGCAGTAGGTGTCTCCAAAATGAGTGCTGATTTTGGAGACAGCCAGAACCAGCACTCATCAGCAATACCCAGTTATTTGAGGGATGAGGGGAAAGAAAGTGGAAAAAAGAACTACATATCCCACAATCCTTCGCCTTGAGATGATCCATATTTCAACAAGTTAGAAAATTTGAAACGACAGCTGCCTCCATAATGTAAATCACTATCTATTCACTAGCCTGTTGTTATTATTATTATTACTGTTATATTATAGAGCCCATCGTGATCACGTGAGGTGGTCCTGTGTTTGGGAAGTACGGTGAGGAGGAGGCGGAGCTGGGGCCTATTCCAGGAAGCATGTTCAACAAACTCTGAGTTTATAAACCTACTCTGAGTTGATCAACTCTGAGACCGGCAACTCTGAGTTTCCTGTTCCAGAACAGCTTTTTTTTTTTTGTAAGCTTTATTTATCGTCAGAGTGTCACAGTAACAGTAGTCATGAAAGAAATAGTGTACATACACACGCCGCGCTGCGGTGCGGGCGGCGCGGGTTCGCGTCCCGGCCCGGCGCCGATTTGCCCGCGTGTCTTCCCCTGTATCTTTCCCCATTTCCTGTCTCTCCACTGTCACAAAAAGCCGCTGTGGTCGAAAAAAAAATCTCAGGCAGCTGCTGAGAGGCCTGTGTCTCCCTCAGCCAGATTTGCCCACATGTACAGGTGATAATTTCTGATTCTTTAATAGATGAAATCTCTTAAGAAGAAGAAGAAGAAACAGCCTTTATTGTCCCACAGAGGGGAAATTTGGGTGTAACAGCAGCCGCAGTTATTATAAATATAAATAAAGATATAATAATTCACTTACTTTATTAATTAAAGTGTTTCAGGTGTCTTCCTTCACAACCAAATCCTGCGACCTGTCAGGGGCATCCTGTGATATCCAGAGCTTGAGGATGGCCTTCCTTGCAGCATGTAGGCGTATTCCTATCATTTTGCTGTTCCTTGCACTGTCCACTTTTGCTGCCAGGATGCAGTGAAGGTCACCTCACCCCGTACATCATCCCAAAACCTCTCAGTCTCTGCACATTTCCAGAACATATGTGTGTAAGTGCCAAGCTATATTTACATTTATATATACACCCATATATACACCCCAATGTGTTTGTATTCTTACTCAGGTTTAATCAGTCACACACAACCAGTTTCCATAACTTGAGCATTTTAAAACGTCTACTCAGTACCATATACAGTTGAACTGTACATTCAACTTTTTTCTACCTTTTCATGCAGTGAATACATTAATACATCAGCTGAGATACATTTCCTGGCCTGAAGAGCTGATAGTACTGTTTGAGTAAATCAAAGTCAAATTTCGTCACCTTCCTAAATTTTTTTTGTTTTTTTGCCTGAATCATCTTTTGGCAATAAAGAGGTGGTGAGATTTTCATAAAATAACTTTTGGCAAAAAAATGACTTAGGCCATTAAATTAGGAAGGTGATGAAATATGTTGGTACAATTAAACACTCCTTTATATTCCACTTAGCATAACATACCCTTTCAGTAAGTCTTTATTCCCTAAAGGACTTAAATTCATGGTTACTAACTTTAGATAATCAGAATGAACACATTTCCAAAGGCTTGCCTTGATTGTTCATCCCTAATATGAAAGCAACAGTCCATGGATTTTGTTATAACTAGCTGAGGAAATGGACAAATTCAATAGCAGACTGATATAGAACACCGGACACTGAGAGAACATTATGTTATTACTGATCCAGTTTCCTATTGTGCTTTAGGAGACTAGTTTGGGTTGATTGATTGTTCAGGGTGTTGAGTCTGAATGGTCATTAAGTGAATATACAGTAGTATTAGTATACATATATGTGGCCATTGAAAGAAGAAATCATGCCAATAGATTAACAGTAAACCTCTGATTCTTGAGACTTTGGCAAAATCATGTCCCACCAAAAAAGTGCAAATTCCATTTGCATATTAATTTTAAAAATTCATAAAACATAACTGGGGGATTTTGGCACAAATATTATGGTTTTTATTTAGTGATTTATATGATTTTATGATATGCCCACATATCATAAAATTACCCACAAAATGATTTGTCCCAAGACAAGAGTCTATAATTTTGATTTGAAGAAAAACTGTTTAAAAGTCTTTTTAAAATATGAAATATCTCAGAAAGATGAAAAAGAGAAAAAGTAAAGTCTAAGCTAAAAGCTTGACTTTGATGGTGCTAGTGCTACTGTCATGCAGCAGATCATACAGTACACCATTCACTACGTTTGTGTGCAAGTTGTGTGTCATTGCACTTTGATATATCCATCCATCCATTCTCTGTCCTGTCCTTCCTGTTCAGGGTCAGTGGGGCAGTCAGCAGCCTGTTGCAGGGCTAACACAGAGAGACAGACGACCATTCACACTCACACTTACAGGCAATTTACAGTCACCAAGTAACCTAACCCCAGCATGTCTTTGGACTGTGAGAGGAAACCAGAGTACCCGGAGGAAACCCACGCAGAAAGAGGGAGAACTCCACACAGAGAGGCCCGGGCCAAGGTGGAATCGAACCCAGACCTTTTAGATGTTATTCTAGCTGTGAGGTCTTTAAATGGGGATGCATGTAATGTAGCCTTATTTAACAGCACTTTATATGAAGCAGTCTCTCGCAAGAAAGTCTTCATTGCTAAAAAAAAAAAAAAAAAAGTATTTCATTTTATGTATGACTAATTGCTTTCTTGATCACCCGTTTACAAAAAACCACAACATAAAATGTGAGTCATCGATTGGGTCGTGCTGGTCACGGCCCTGAGAAGCCGTGGTGGGTGTCTCTTATTTTCATTTGTGAAAGGTGGCAACCCTAATTCGAGCAGAGATCATTTTGTGCTCGAGGACAGTTTGTAAAACATGTTTTGTGTGTGTGCAATGTCTGAGTACCGTTTGTAAAACGTGTGCAGCATGTGTTCACTGCGTGCAACCTTTCGGCAGGAAATTAACTCCATAGTTTGAGGGCATTGGTGCAGGTTTACCAGCAGGTGGCAGTGCACACACCATAGGTAGTAATTCTGAATTAACCACATTGTATTTATTTAATGAATAATGGTATTAGGGATAGAAAATGGGTTAATAATCTCCAGTTGTGTCTTTTTTAAAGCATTGTAAATAATGCCAAATTAGACATGTTTGGTGAATTTGGTATTTCCCAGTTGTGATGTCCACCTTTTTACTAACAAAATGTTATTTTAAAAAATGCAGTCCCTGTTTTAGTGGAAACCATAGAGGAAAACAAGTTTTTAATCGTATTTATAATCGTAGTTCTTCCTTTTATTTCCAAAGTCCCAACTCGGCGGGAAAGCAGCGGAAGCGGCAAGTGCGCGTGCGCCGGCCAGTCTCTGAACTGAACGAGCAGCAGCAGCGCGAGGAGGGACAGACTCACCTGCTAGGTGTCCCACAAGTACTGAAGAAAGTCCGGCTGCTTATAAAGTAAAGTATGGCTGTTTAATCTGAGCTCGCTTTAGGAAGGCGCTTCTACAGAGCAGAAAGGGTGTTTGGTCTGTTTCAGCGTAGTTAGCTCTCCCGATGCTAACATGCGGTAATGAGGACACTTCTCTTTCAGGGTTGTGGTTTTATCTTCGCGGCGGTAAAGTCACCGGACTGTTAGCTTGGACAAACACGAGCGTTTGTTAGTGTCATTAGCCTTTGTGTCCGGGTTAGCTAACAGTGTTTAATGGTTCAGAGGCAGGTTTGCTTTAATTGCAGCAGTTACGGGGTTTCCTCCGCCCTATATTATCTTAATGTTTGAATGCTAGCTTCGACCCACATTGTAGTCACGTGGTAATCAGTGTGCTGCACCCGCAGGAAGGTTCCAGATTAGCGTCCGACTGAAACGATAAAAACCCCGAGTTTCTTTAAAAAATACATGCACACCCTACCTCTGCTGACATATGGGAGTCAGAATGTAAAGTTTTACATTTTTCGCAGGTATATCGCGATGGATGAGTGGGAAGAGCAGGTAAGCTAGTTTCTGTTCACGTGCAGTCGTTAGCTCCATCGATGGGTGGGGTACCTGCCTTTGATCCAGCACTGATTGAAATCTGCTCATGTCTCTAGGAAACACCTTCCTATGGTCCTTCAGACCTCAGCAGCAGCACCTCTAACGCAGGTGTGCTCCCCGCAGGTAAGTGAAAGCTTCCAGCTGTGAAAGTAAAGTGTAGAGGCAGGTTCAGTATTTGACATGAATGTGTTTTCAGCCACACAGGGAGGTTCCTGGAACGGTGAGCAAGGTGAATTTAGACGGGGTAAGTCTGGAAAGGTGGAGCAGATCCAGGAGGAGCCTCACAGGGTACTGAATAATTTTCTGCTTCTCTCCAGGTCGTGGAGGCCGAGGACGGAGAGGATTCAAAAACTCATCCTTCTCAGGTGCACGTTTAACACTTGTTGTTAGCCAGTAGTGTAATTGTCCTTTGAGCAAATTACAGGGTCAAGGATCAGCTGTGAGGTCATTCTCAGCGTTCTAGCCAGGAAAAAAATTCAGCCTGGAGCTGGTGTGTTTTGGGAGGTGGGGCTACTTAACATTATGAGTGGATCAGCCTGTTTTTGTGATATGTCAGTGCGGCCACCATATTGGATGTGGCAGATCTGCGCTGTAAACTAATAGAAGTGAATGTACTGAATCTCATAAAGTGCCTTCATTCAAATCTGCACTAATATAAACTGGGAACAAAAATAAGAGAACTTATTAATTACTAATTAAAAATGTGCTTCAGTGCATACAATAACATTTTATGGTTTAACATTTAAAAGAACAGAAAAGAGTTATATCCAACTTTTGTAAAGTGCTTCATAAATTAAACGTATTGTTACTGCACAAAAATAAGGGGACACGAAGCAGAAATGCAACAGTAGACAGACAGGCAGCAGGTCTGGAAGATCAGTCTGTATTTGTATAGTTAGTTTGGGGCTGTGCAGTCAAGATTGACTTCATTGATTGGAGGCTGTAGTGCAGGACTACATAGTATTACTGCAACTAGGGCTGCAACTAAAGATTATACTGATAGTCAAATAATCTGTCAATTATTTTATCGATTGGTCAACAGTTATTTCAGTCTTCCCTCACCTGTTCATGACTGCCCACCTGTTTACGTCACCTTGTTCTCTTCTCACAATTAAAATAATGACCCATAAGAATGAGTATGAAACTAATCAAATATATTTTATCGTTAATGGGACCATCACAATAAATATAAAATAAAAAGTGCATATTAAAGATAATGAATTTTTATTTTTAAATGAAAATATAATGTGCAAATGAATAAAAATGGCCTCTGTCCAAAAGTTCAAATAAGGCTTCAAATTAAATCAAAAAGGTTTTTCCCATCCAAATCAGCTGAAAAGTTTAGAGATGATTCAGTTGATACAGAGGTTTATTATTCAGAGTGAACTGATATTAATATGAGGGAAATAAATAAGAGCCAGCATAGCTGCTCCTGTTGTCCTTCACTCGTTAGCTAACATCACTGAAATGCTGGAGCTTAGCAAACATCCATGAGATCTTGTTTCCGACAGATAAACTAACAGAAACATTACTGTACAAACATTAACAGGTATCACTGATGTCACAGCTTCAGGGTGCCGGTGTTTTAAACACTCAGCTCTGCAGTGACCCTAACCCACGCTGCTCTGCAGTGACCCTAACCCACGCTGCTCTGCAGTGACCCTAACCCACGCTGCTCTGCAGTCTGCAGTCAGCTTTATTTGGTTTGCTGTCAAACGCTCCCACACCTTTGACAGTCTGTCTCCACCCTCCTCTCTGGTCCACCAGCGTTAGAATGTTCAGGTGATGTTCTTCTTCATTGGTATTGTTCTTGGCAGACAATGGAGGCAATACTGCCCCCATATCTTCCTGTAGTGTATTGCAGTTACAAAATCACACACAAACGGAACAAAATAGATGGATGGGTTATAAAATATGACGCTTGGACGATGAAATTCCATGTCAATGAATTTTTGTAGTTGACGTCGTCAATGAATCGTTGCAGCCCTAACTGCAACTGCTGCAGAAATCTGTTTTCATAATGTTAGAATGGCCAAACGGCATAAAAAAGTCTCACCTGTGAGAGGTAATCCCATGTGACCCAGGTTTGACTGTAAAATGGTTCAAACAACTCCACAAAGGGGCACCCCGGGGGGCTTAGTGGTGAAGCCAGCGACCACATACATATGCCGCGTTGCGGCACGGGTTTGAGTCCCGGCATGTCGCCAATTTGCCCGCATGTCTTCCCCTGTATCTTTCCCCCATTTCCTGTCTCCCTCCACTGCCAATAAAAACTGCTGTGGCCAAAAATGCAAAAAAAAAAACTCCACACAGAACCACCATATCCAACATGTGGTACAAGTCAGCGCTCAATGTCTGTGATTTGGATCCTCTGATCTGTGTTATGATGCTCTGATAATAAGATGCACGTTTACCTGCAGCTGTTGTTAATAAACATTCCTTAAGCAACACATCAGTGTGTTACAGTTGTGAGTCTATGAAGACCTGCGGTTTCACGCTGGTCCCTGTTTGTGTCTTGATGGAGACAGTGAACCCAGCGAGGGGAACGATGGAGTCTTCTTGTAGTAGGTGCATTCAGAAGCAGAGCGGAGTCCTCTGATGCATCTCCTGTTCAAATGTGTAGTCAGATGGTTGACTTGGATGCAGGCATGTTAGAAACCTCAGAGCAGTCTGTTAGGCTCATGGGGTTTGAGAACAGGCAGACCCCTGAGCGCAGCCTTAAACTCAGGTTAGAGGGCAGGAAGATCGCTCTTCCAGGTGTTGTACCTAACTTTGTTTTTTTTTTTTTCTTTAAGGTGGTGAGGACTGTGGAGATGGTAAGCACTGTCAGTATTACAACAAGTCTTGTGGTTTTACCCAAAGTGTTTGCTGAGCTTTCATTTCTTCCTCATAGCCAGTGACAGCTGGACTCCCACAGAGAGAGGGAGGGGTGGATTCAGTGGAAGAGGAGGCAGAGGTGGGACACATCATGTATTCCTGTAGAATCCTATGGTTACCTGAATAAATAGGAAGCAGTGATGTCAACAGCGTCCTTGTGAATTCAGCCAATAAACACGAGCGGTGTGAAGGTCATGACACACTTGTGTTTGTGCAGTTATAACACGATGGTTTGTGTGTTGTTTCAGGGCGTGGCAGAGAGTCTGGCAGAATGGATCAGGGTGGATTTGATGGTAATATTTACACATGTTTGGCTTTGGCTGCATTTGGGAACTCTCCTCTGACTTTGTGGTATTTTTACAGATGACGGCGATGGCGGGGACAATAACGGTAATTTTACCTTCAGTGAACGCACAAATGTAGACTCAAAGAAATGATTGTATTTACGTGAGCATTCTCTGTGTTGTGAACAGCCTTTAGAGGAGGAAGCCGAGGAGGCAGAGGTGGGCGTTACGGGCAAGGTATGAATCTGGCCTCTTTCATGATGTTTATTGCACTTTGTCTGGATTTCAAATATGAACCGCAGGTAACTGATGGCTGATGTTTTGAAGGTGGTGAGCAGGGTGGCAGAGGTGGCTTTGGAGGAGGTAAGTGACTGAGCAGTAAGTGATAGTGTTGGTCTGCCAGAGCTGTCAGAAATGCATGTTGTGTCCTTGCAGGTTACCGTGGGAGGGATGAAGAAGTCTTTGGTCAAGGTTGTTTCTCCTTATTTACTGACTGAGTCTCAGTTTCATGCAGGTTTGAACCCTGTTCTAATGTGTGTGTGTGTGTGTGTGTGTGTGTGTGTGTGTGTCACACAGGGGATGAAAGCAGACCAGAGGGGAAGGATGCAGGTGAAAGTGACAGTAAGTTGAGCTCTGCATGGGTGCAGTCCTGCAGCATGGCTGATCTTATCTTGCACCACATGCAGAGTTTCTGTGTTTAACTGCAGGGCCCAAGGTTACCTATATTCCTCCAACTCCCTCTGAAGACGAGGACGCCATGTTTGCTCACTATAAGACCGGCATCAATTTTGACAAGTACGACGATATCCTGGTGGACGTCAGTGGAACCAACCCACCGCCGGCTATAATGGTAAGGACTGCTGTGGGGGTCTAAATCAGACAGAGGCACGCTGTCACTGGACTGAGCTGCTAATAAACCTTAGGGGTGCCTCGGGAGGCAGAGCAGGTCACTTAGTGATCAGGTCGGTGGTTCGATCCTTGGCTGCTCCACTCTGCATGCTGAAGGGCACCATACTGAACCCAGAGCTGCTCTCTGAGGCTTTCATCAGCGTGTGAATGTTAGAAAGCACTGCGGTGTAGAAAAAAGTGCTTGGATGACAGATTCACAACATAAAATGTGAGTCAGCGATTGGGTCGTGCTGGTCACGGCCCTGAGAAGCCGTGGTGGGTGTCTCTTATTTTCATTTGTGAAAGGTGGCAACCCTAATTCGAGCAGAGGTCATTTTGTGCTCGAGGACAGTTTGTAAAACATGTTTTGTGTGTGTGCAATGTCTGAGTACCGTTTGTAAAACATGTGCAGCATGTGTTCACTGCGTGCAACCTTTCGGCAGGAGATTAACTCCATAGTTTGAGGGCATTGGTGCAGGTTTACCAGCATATGGTAGTGCAGACATAAGTAGTACTTCCTAATTTACCACGTATATTTAATGAACAATAGTGTTACGAATATAAATGGGTTAATACTTTCCACTTGTTCTGAATTGAAAACATGTTTGAATTTGGTATTTCCCTGGTTGTGGTGCTACTTCCACCTTTTTACTAACAAAATGTTATTTTTAAAAAAAAAATGCTGTTTTAGTGGAAACCATTTACAGGAAAACGAGTTTTTAATCGTATTTATAATCCTTTTATTTCTGAAGTGAGGCATGTTGTACTGAGCGCTCGAGTTGGAAACCAGTCCATTTACCATCAGCATGTTGGAAATGACCGGCCAGATTAAAACAACCACACAAACATCCGTGCAGATGTGCTGCGGTGCCGAGATGGCCACCTGTGGTGAGAGCTGTAGAAGAACTTGTTGAAGTTTTTGTTTCGTTCATGGCTGGAGAGGCAGTTTAAAGACGCTCGGTTTCATCATGACTGCACAGGCAGCAGCAGCTCAAAGCAGTCGTAATGAAAACACATGCTGAGCTGACATAAAGGCAGACGGTTCGTGGGTCATGAGACTTGTAAGACTGACATGAATAAGAGTGTTGAGCATACAGCCGGATCCTTAATAATCTTAATGCAGGTGTTGTACTTGTTGCCACTTTACTGGAATAGTTCAGCTGTTATTTATGCAGTTAATAAAACCTTGAGTAACTCAGACTGTGTTGCAGCAAATGTTGACTTTCCCTTGAGGCCGGTGTGCGTTTCGTCTGTTTTCTGTCAGACCTTCGATGAGGCGGCGCTGTGCCAGACCCTGGCAAAGAACGTCAGCAAGTCTGGTTACGTGAAGCCCACCCCGGTGCAGAAGCACGGCATCCCGATCATCTCTGCCGGCAGGGATCTGATGGCCTGCGCTCAGACCGGATCTGGTAAAACGGTGAGATGTGGGGGAATCGAACTCTGGGACGTAGACTTGCTTTGTGTGCAGAGTTTAAATGTGTCGTCTCTCCACCAGGCTGCTTTTCTGCTGCCAATTCTCCAGCAGATGATGGCAGACGGCGTGGCAGCCAGCCGCTTCAGTGAGCTTCAGGAGCCTGAAGCCGTCATTGTGGCTCCAACCAGGGAACTCATCAACCAGATTTACCTGGATGCCAGGAAGTTTGCCTATGGGTGTGTTTGAGCTCCTTCATCCCCCAGCGGCATGTTAAATACACCCCATTAATTCAAATGTGCTAAGTGTGAATCTCTCTCCACTCATCAGGACGTGTGTGCGACCAGTTGTGGTGTATGGTGGAGTCAGCACTGGACATCAAATTAGAGACATCATGAAGGGGTGCAATGTGCTGTGCGGGACACCAGGACGGCTGCTGGACATGATTGGGAGAGGAAAGGTGAAGTCATGCAGAGCTGTCGTTGATGTGGTCACCTGGTTGCACGGGGTTTAAAAATGCTAATAACAGGTCTGCGGTCCAGGTGGGTCTGACTAAACTGCGTTACCTGGTGCTGGATGAGGCCGACCGCATGTTGGATATGGGGTTTGAGCCTGACATGCGCCGCCTAGTGGGCTCCCCTGGAATGCCATCAAAAGAGAACCGGCAGACTCTGATGTTCAGCGCTACGTATCCTGAGGACATCCAGAGGTGTGCTCCTCCATCAGCCACAGCTTCACTTGATGTACAGCAGTGTTGGATTGTTGGCCAGCTTGTCTTAACACGTGTGTGTGTGTGTGTGTGTGTGTGTGTGTGTGTGTGTGTGTGTGTGTACTAGGATGGCAGCTGACTTCCTCAAGCCTGACTACTTGTTCTTGGCTGTGGGCATTGTGGGTGGAGCCTGCAGCGATGTGGAGCAGACATTCGTGGAAGTCACCAAGTTCTCTAAGAGGGAGGTGCTTTTGGATCTCCTCAAAACAACAGGTATTTTTATTGAGCTGTTTGTCTATTAAAGGGTGAAAGTGCAGCTTGCAGGTAGACTTTGAACCCTGCGCTCTCACTGGAGTGAGTAATGCGTTCTGGTGTGGCTGTGTGACGCTTTGCTGCAGGATCCAAGCGCACCCTGGTGTTCGTTGAGACCAAGAGGCAAGCTGATTTTATTGCTGCGTTCTTGAGCCAGGAGAAGGTTCCAACCACCAGCATTCATGGGTAAGTTGTTTCTTTGTGTCATTGTGTAGTTTTCATGTAGGTGTGTGTGTGTGTGTGTGTGTAACCTGTGCTGTGCTGGCAGTGATCGTGAGCAGCGGGAGCGGGAGCAGGCCCTCGGAGACTTCCGCTCTGGCAAATATCCGGTCCTGGTGGCGACCTCTGTGGCTTCCCGTGGTCTGGATATTCCAGATGTGCAGCAAGTGGTGAACTTTGACCTGCCGAAAACCATCGATGACTATGTCCACCGTATTGGGAGGACTGGGCGCTGTGGCAACATTGGAAGGGCGGTGTCTTTCTTTGACCCAGATGCTGATAGGGAGCTGGCTCGCTCCCTGGTCACAATCCTGTCTAAGGTAAGGCAGCACACAGCCACTGTGGAGCCCTGCAGGAGATTCGAGGTGAGCCTTCATGGCTTTGACGTGTTGGTTGGGATTGACAGGCCCAGCAGGAGGTCCCCTCATGGTTGGAGGAGTCCGCGTTCAGCAGCCACGGCCCCGGTGACTTCAGCACCCCCAGGAAGCCTTTTGCCTCCACAGACTCGAGGAAGGTAAGCGGTTAAACTCCTCTGCAGTGAATTCTCTTTGAGGTCTTTGTCTGCAGTGTCTCACACTGTCATCTGTCCTCAGGGTCCACAGGTGGGCTGTTTCCAGGACAGCAGTGGGTGGAGCCAGCCTGCAGGACAGACTGTAGCTGATGATGAAGAGTGGGAGTAGACAGAGTAGTGCAGCAGCATCTGGCAGCGCTGATCTGAGTTTGTTTTCAGAGGTGTTCAGGTCATTATTTTAAGACTGTTTTTGTTTATACAAAATGTTCAATAACTGTGAAAACCTTTTTTTTTTTTTTAAACTTGGATTTAGTGTTCCTGCAAACAGCGTTTGTGTGTGGAGTCAGTTCTGTTGCATGCAGTTCCAAAATAAATGAGTGTTTGAAGCAGTGCTTGGTTTATTAAAGGGTCCAGCCCATTCACTGGATCTTCTTGATGATGCAAACAAACTGAGGACATGTCATTATATCAGTGAATGTATTGATTATGGAAGCAGAGTGTTTGAATTGAAAAGTGTGGAACCAGAGCAGGGATGGGTGCAGGTGAACACTGCTGCTGAAATGGCTGTTTAACCCTCTGAGCTCTATGCTGGCCATTTGCTGCCACTTCACTCTCTTTTTAACCATTTTAACTGTGTTAATGCATATGGAATAAAATTTCACAAGGGTCTAGATTTCATTCTGATTTTTAAATTTTCCACTTCAGCTACTGAAATATGTCAATAATGTAGTGTGTACATCAAATTGTTCCTCTTGGCTCTATCGTGGCCACTTTTGGCCCATTAAAACTACATTTTTAAATCTCTTGTTATATGCAACATAAAAGCATGCATTTTGGGCACAACTGCTTTCATTCTAAACTCAGGACATGGAATTTGTAATTTTTAACAGTTTCTACCAGATAATTTATTAATTTTTTGCTGAGCAGGCAATTTTATGTAATATTCTTAGTTTCCAATGGGGCGTATGATGGCTTACTACACTCCAGTGGAGCAAATAAATCACACAATTTTGACATAGGAGTGATGTCACATAATTTTTTGTGTGTGTGCATGAAAATAATTATTCCTTTATGTGACATTCTAGCAGAAATATGTATTTGAAAGACAGACTGAAATAAATTATGACCTCCAAGTTACCAGCTATTCAGCTTTGAGTTTCCCAGGTAAACTTGGCTTTGATGCACATGTTCAAAGCACTTGTAGCTTTGTTCTTTTCATTAAAAAAATACCACACCCAAATATCTAACCTCTAAAAAAAGTTTTAAAAAAATTCACTGGCCATCTTGCAGAGTTCAAAGTTGCAGCTGCAGGGTAAACAACAACAACCTCTGGCACTGTTTGTAAATCTGTCCCGGAGTTTGTGCAGGTGCAGCAAAGACTGCTGCCAGAAGTAAACTTAGCAGCTTCAAGATCGTATTTTCTCCAGCAAGAAGGTCATATTCACTGCTTCAAGCACTTGACTATGTAATGTGCTCAAAGAGCGAAGATGGGGAGAAATCCTCTGTACTTGAAGACACATCAACTCCTGAAGATGAGGGCACACCTTCCTCAGAGGTTGACAGCATCAGCACTGATGATGAAGAGTACCAGCCAGTGCCTGATTCTACTTCTTTAGGGTGTGAGGACAATACAGACACAGCAGTTGGATCAGTGGATGTCTCATGATTGGAAACTTATGTGGTTTCCCACTGCTGAAGAGACCCTGCATTACAATCCAGTATCTGCTGGTCTCACCCCAGGGCCCACCCTGTATGCAATTGCCCACATCAGCAACTTGAAGTCTGCCTTTGACCTGTTTGTCACAGAAGAGATCATTCATCTTCTGTGCACCCACACAAACCTGCATGGGAGGAGGAGGTGTGAGGTTTGGAAGGATGTGGATGAAGTGGAGATGAGAGCCTACATTGGAATTCTGATTTGGGAAGTTAACCATGGAATGAGGGTCACATTCCAACTGACAGGAGCTACAAGGACACACTGTCACATGTGAAAACATCTTTACTTCATTTTTCTTGGAACTCCTCAGACAACTGGCTCTGGTTGGTACAATCAAGGAGAAACAAACCAGAGCTACCTCCCCACCTCCTCCAACTGTGACAGCACAAGATTCTGTCATCTGTCTTTCTTTTCACAAAACTAACATGGCAGTATCCTACATGCCCAAGCGAGGGAAGAATGTGCTTCTTTTGTGCACAAACCCCAGGCAACCAGCGGTCAGCGACGGGGAATAGAGGAAGCCTATAGCAGTTATATGATATAACTGGGATTTAAAGGGTTAAAATTCTGCGTTTGAATGAAATTTTAGTTTTAATGACAAGGACTGATGCAAATTTTAAAATTCAAGTTTTGAAAGTGAGAAAATCAGTTAAAAAATATTTATTTTAGAGCATTTTAGAGCACAAAAAGGAGGTGGCCATTTTTGGCCACGAACAAGCTGAAAGGGAGTTTTTAGGTTTTTTCATCACTGCACAAAAAGTAATGATTCATAAAAATCAGTGATACTGCTGATAATTGACATGCATTTAGCTGCAATGAAGGTTAAAAAAATAAATCAGGTTGCATGTGTTATTTGGTAAAAAAATGTAAATTTATAATTTTCTCATTTTATAAATTATTAGGACTACATGATATAACTGGGATTTAAAAGGTTAAAATATAGAGTTTGAATCAAATTTTGGTTCTAATGACAAGGACTGATGCTAATTTAAAAAATCAAGTTGTGAAAGTGTGAAAATTGGTTACAAAATGTTAATTTTAGAACATTTTTTGAATATAAACATGAGGTGGCAATTTTTGGCCACGAACAAGCTGAAAGGGAGTTTCTTCAATTTTGCCTTCCCTGCAAAAAAATATTAATGCATAATAATCAGTGTTCTTATTAATCAGTTACATATCTCAGGCTGTACTTTTGATAATACAAGAGAATCCCATAGCACTGCGAATATATGAAGTACTCAGTTTTGAGGTAATTTGCCAACAAGTGCATTGTTCAAACAAGCTGGCATTTGAAGGGTTAATAAATAAAAAAGGAATGAACATTTTACATTTACGTGAAGAACTGATGTTAGTTAAGAACGTTATGCAAAAAAAAAAATCAAAAAACAAGAAAAAAGTAAAAAATTATGCCCTCTGTTTGTTAGTGGCCATTTTTGGCCACGAACAAGCTGAAAGGGTAGTAAAAACGAACAAGTTCAGAGGGTTAAGGCCCAGTGTTGGGCCAAAAAGGCATTTCCAATATTTGCCAAACAATAATTATTGGCTGTATGTAAACTGCTGAAGGTGACTGTGGCCTATAGTCTGTCAAAAATCTCTCATTTGAGATCATTCTGAGCCACAAACATTTGTGTCACAGGTAGAAGCTGTGTTCAGTTTTTTGGCAGCGACTTTTCTCTGGGTAAAGAGCTGTCTGTGAACTTTAACCTGACCCAGAGGGCAGCACAGCTCTGAACAGATTCTAATGTAGATCCACACACAGGCCGCTTCTGCCCTTCATGTTGGCAACAGTCTGCCGTTACAGGCAAAGGCATCACACAAAAAACACAAAAACATAAAACATCACTGTTTGGTACAACACCGGGGTCCGGAGTGGGACGTTTCCACAGCAACACGGAAACGAGCTGGCGGACAGCGGCGTAAGTTTCCCGATATTCCCATCCGGGTCCTCCGCCTCTGTGAGCCAATCAAAGTGCCCCTCAGTCTGACGGGATCGCTGTGATTGGTCGAATCCATGTTTGCCTTTTCAAACACGTTTCAACCGGAAGCTGCGAGTCCGTGAGAAAGTGCTGTGGAAGCTGCAGTGGCCGTCAGTCATCTGTGGGTCCCCATGAGAGGAAACGCCAAACGCGAGGTGAGCCTGACCTCCAGTCTGACCCGCAGCGAGCCTTAGCAGGACGGGTGTTTGTACCGAGCTCTACACACACACACACACACACACACGCTGAGTTGTGTCTCTGTGACTGGCAGGTGGTGTCATCAGGGAGGCTGACGGGGGCGGTGAGAGGGCGTGTGTGAGTACAGCGGCCCGCTTTCAGCGTTTCCTCTGGCTGTGTGTTTGTGTGTCTGTGTGTCAGTGCTGTGCTCTCTGCTGTGTTTTAGAGCCGCTTCCCGCCCGGGGGCAGCATCCCGCCCGGAGCCGGCCTACTCTCTGTACTCCACCGACTCCGAGGACCAGGTAAGGAAGGCAGCCCACTCACAGCCTCCCCCGCACACGCTAACGTGATTGGGTTCACTTCAGCCTGTGTGACAGTGTTCAGTGATGTCACGGGTAGCTCATCCACGTCTTTGCCACAGCACACTCATCTAAGGGTACTGCACACAGAAAGGTCAAAGAGGAGAGCATCCTTGTAGCAGGCACAAAGACAAGCAGGCTGAGGGAGGGCGGCAGCTGCCTGAAACATTTGGGATGTGGGGAGAGCTGAGAGGGAAGAAGATGAGCAGTGAAACACAACGAGCAGAGTGCAGACCAGCAAAACGCCAGACAGAAGGCAAGGAGAGAGCGTTACTGACATCCACAGGTGGCAGATAAATGAGAGAGCTGAGTGAGTTCCCCCACAGCCTGGGCCTACACAGCATAACTACAGGACATGGCAGACACTGTGGAGTGAGCACTGAAACTGCTCCTCAGAAATCACGATGATCAAATGCTCCATCTTTTAGACCAGGGATCCTGAAATCCAGGCCCCAAGTGCACCTTTTAGATGTGTCTGCTTCAACACACCTGAGTCAAATATAGAAGTCATTAGCAGGACTCTGGAGAACTTGACTGCATACTGAGGAGGTAATTCAGCCATTTGATTCAGGTGTGTTGGATCAGGGACACATCTAAAACCTGCAGGACACCAGACCTTGAGGCCTGGATTTCAGGATCCCTGTTTTAGGCTCTCCAGGAATCAAATCAAATCAAGGTTTATTTGTCACATACCTGGTCATACACAGTACAACTGGCAGTGAAATGCTTTTGTGACTGCTCCGCCACCCTGATTACAAAACTACAGAATAGTTAAAAAATATATTATACAGAAATAGAATGTATTTGAAAGTATAAGTATATAAACATTAGAAAAATTAACAATATAATTAAAAAGAACCAATTAAATTAAGTAAACATTAACAATATAATTACAAGGGGCAATTTAAAGTGAACCAGTGCATAAAGCGACAGTAGTGCAGATGCTACATAATCTATACAGATGTGATAATAATAAATGCACAAGTACTAATCTATACATATACACATAAAAACATACATGCATATACTTATATACACATACATATGTCCACATATATACACATACGTATACATATAAGTCTGACGTTGTGTACATTAGTCCTAAATGCTATGTTCGTTGAGGAATCGAATAGCTTGTGGGAAAAAGCTTCTTCTCATCCTCTCTGTTTTGGCTTGTAGAGTACGAAACCGCTTCCCAGATCGTAACAGAGAAAACAGTCCGTTACTGGGATGACTGGGGTCCTTTACTATCCTCCTGGCCCTTGTCCAGCACAGTTTCCTGTATATGGACTGCAGGTCAGGAAGCTCAGTCTGGATTATGCGCTCAGCTGAACGTACCACCCTTTGTAGAGCCTGCCCATCCTGCTTGGTGCTGTTTCCGAACCAGGTTGTGATGTTTCCCGTAATGATCGATTCAATGGTGCAGGTGTAGAAGTTACGAAGCACCTTGGATGGTAGTTTGAAGTCCCTTAAGCGTCTAAGGTGGTAAAGACGCTGACAGGCTTTCTTTGCCAATGCAGTGGTGTGGCAAGACCATGACAGGTCCTCAGAGATGTGAACTCCAAGGTACTTGAAATTGTCCACTCTTTCCACTGCGGTGCCACCGATCATAACGGGGTGATAGTTCATCTCCTGCTTTATGCTGCAGTCCACTATCAACTCCTTTGTCTTGCTGACGTTAGGGAGGAGATTATTGTCCTGGCACCAGTCCTCCAGGTGTTTAATGTCCTCGAGGTAGGCCCTCTCATCATTGTTAGAGATCAGGCCCACTACACCAGTGTCGTCAGCAAACTTGACAATGGTGGTAGGAAGGCTCCAAACATCTGTGCTGCTCCAGCTGTGGACGGACAGAGGGAAAAGGAAAGCTGCCTTTATTGATGAGCTCACAGCCTGACTTGATGTAGCATGACTCTGATCTGGCCATGTTAGCGTCCAGTCTACATTTGTGTGACTGTTCGTCTTCTTCAAACAGTGACATCACTTCAGCAAAGTCAGACAGCTCGACAAACACAAGCCTCTGAGCTACACCATCCACGAAGCAGCAGCATGTTAATAAAGTGCACCTTTGTTCTGCCCTTAGGTCACCACTCTGCAGAAGGGTCTGGACCGCTGTGCTGCCTTGCTCCACGGGATGCTTCAGGCTGACAAAGCAGGTCAGAGGAGCTCACTAATACTACAGATCAGCTGATTGATACAAGTAACAGCAAGTGATCTGCAGCCTCTGCACTCTGAGGGTCTTATGCTTTTCTATCCTATGTATAAGTTAGCTCTGTCAGCTGGATGCTTAGTGTGGGTGTGTGTGTGTGTGTGTGTGTGTGTGTGTGTGTGTGTGTGTGTGTGTGTGTGTGTGTAAGCCTCTCCAAGCCTTCCCAGGACAGTAAGCAGTGGAGCAGTGAGATCCAGGCTTTCCTCATCAGTGGGGAAAAAGGCTTTGAAGAAACTTCCTCCAAAGGCAGGTGAGCGTGTTTGGCACTCTTAGAAGAAAATCAGAGGGAACAAACTCAGCTCCACTGTAGCTCTCTAAAGCTCGGAGTGCACAATTACTAATGAGAGGGTCACCATCTCAAAAGTCATGAAGCTTTTAGGATTTCTATACATTTGTTTTGGAAAATGCATTCAGGGCTCACAGCTCAGCACCACATCTGTCAAATCTGATCTAACTAACTAACGGAGAGGCTGAGAAGAGAAGCCCAGACCTCCCTCCAAATGCCAACAGTTGACCTGCCCTCCATCTATCCTTCCAGACCACAGGAGTGCTCCTTCAGGCCAGCGTGGACCGGGCACCAGAACTCCAAGAGCACATCGCTCCACCCCCCCTGCACCGCATTCAGGAGTGAAGCTACACCCACCTCAGAAACAGCTGGCCCAGCTGCAGTCTCACTTACTGCCAGCACACAGCCAGACCCCTCAGCTTCTCTCCCCCACTGCCCATCCAGCCCAGGCTTCCACCCCACCCCCCCAGCCCGAAGTGTCCGTCCTTCTGTCGGTTCGCCAGTCGTCCTCTCTCTCAGAGCAGCTCCCAGTCCATCAGGCTGCCTGCCAGTCTGTCTCTCAGCCTTCGCACACACACTGTGTGCGTGATGAAGAGGAGGAGTGTGTCCCTGTGAGAGACGTGAATACCCAGAGCCCCCCCACAGACTCTCACACAGCTGCCAGACACACACATGCTCACAGAGACACCTGCACCATGAAGATGTCACACTTACAACTGGAACCTGGACGGGGTGAGACGGTCCCCGGAGACACTCTGAGCAGGGAGGGGTGCGGCGCTGAGGCGGACACCACAGCTACCATGGTTCAGTATCTGTTAGGAGAACTCAAGGCTCTCATTGCTGGACGAGGTAATGTGTACATGTGTGGACAGAGGACTTGTTCTCTCATGTCTCCTGTTTCACTGCCACTCTGAGCAGCTGCAAACAGATGTGGGCAGGTGCTGCTTTTAGCTGGTGTCTCCACCTAAAACCATGTGAGCTGTGTGTCTGTGTGTGCCAGGTGGTGTAGCAGAGAGTCTGCTCAGTGATCTGGAGCAGGCTGTGTCCACACCGCAGATGAATGTTGGAAGGTCGCAGTGTGTGTCAGACCCATCAGCCCTGCACAGCCACAACACACAACTGCACAGGTGAGCCACACACTGGCCTCAACCCCACTGTCCTTTGACTCCTCCACACCTGACTCTGTGTGTGTGTGTGTGTGTGTGTGTGTTTCCTAGGCATGGGAGGATTCTGAACCAGCAGTTAAAGGAGAGTGAGAAAGCAGAGAGGCATCAGAAACAGGAGATCCTCTCTAACTCAGAAAGTAAAGGTGTGTGTGTGTGTATGTGTGTGTGTGTGTGTACGACATCAAGTGATGATAACATTTGAAGGTAAAGACATGCTTTACTGTGAGGGTGGGCCCTGGTTAATGTGAGCTTTATTATGGTGAGAGTGAGAATATTAATGTCTGGATGGGACTGTACAGCTCAGCAGAGTAATGGTCTCATCCTGTGCCCGTCCACAGTGCTCAGACTGCAGGAGGAGCTCACTGCCGCTCAGCATCAGCTGCAGGAACTCAGAGAGGACCTGAGCGACCTGTGGGACACCCTGCGGGACGCACAGAGCCAGCTGAGGGAGCGAGAGGCGGAGAATGCGCTCATGAAGACAGGTACAGTCCTGCTGATGGGCAGCCCTCAGTGGCTCGCTGTGTGCTGGAGACCATCACTGGTCTCAGAGGTCCACCTGTCATTAGACACAGAGGTCAGGAATGGTCCTGGTTTGGAAGTTTAAACATATGAGGACCAGCCCAGGAAAGATGGACCCTCAGAGATTACTGAGGTGAGGACACACTGGGTAACAAAGCCTGGTCCAGTGAGACCACAAGCCCAGCTGGAGGAGCTCAGACCAGTGAACTGAGGACTCCATGGCTCACAGTTTGGCTGCAGCTGCTGTGTCTTTGTAGGGATTCTTTCCTAAGGAAAAAGCCTTGGATTAGGTGCTGACACTGCTGCACCTGTGATAAAGTGATACCTGCTGACTCTTGGACACGGGGGTGGGGTTAACGTAAATGGTGTGTGTGTGTGTGTGTGATTGTGTGTGTGTGTGTGTAGACCTGGAGGCCACTAAAAGCAGGTTACTGCACAGTGAGCAGGAGAGGAGTAAGCTGGCCTCACTGGCGGAGCACAGACTGAAGCAGATGGGACACCTGAACAGGTAGGCCTGTGTTTGGCTGTGTTGGTGGGAGTGTCCCTCAGAATGAGAGAGGTCATTCATCTTCTGCCCTCTGTTTCAGTCTCCTTCAGAGTCGGCTTTCATCGGACTGCCTTACTGCCGCTGAGAGCTCGGTGTCTGATACAGACCAACAGCAGCACAGACTGGAGCCACTAGCGCCCCCTACTGACCACATCATCCAATACTTGAAGTCTCTTGGCCAGAGTGTGCACACAGAGGATGTGCAGTATGTGGCTGCAGAGAGAGAGGGAGCGCCCATATCACACCATGATGTCAAAGGTCAGGGGAGCGAGGAACCTGCAGGGCCTCGGGTGAATCGTCAGAAGTCTAACCTTGAGGCGCAGCGGCCAGAGGAGGCTCGCAGGCAGCATTCCCAGTGTGACACGGAGTCTGTGTGGTCTGATTGGAGCATGAAGTCAAGGTTGACCTTTGACACCAGAGACGAGGCAGCGTTCAGAGACGGCCTGGCAGCTTTGGACGCCAGCATAGCCAGCCTGCAGAAGACTATTGAGCTGGACCTGAAGAGCTGACGCAGGCCCGGCTTCGGTGGCGTCTCTATATTTATGGCCTGCTTAGATGATAAATTGTGCTGTAAACTGTTAATTAAGATTTTAAATAAAGGTTTTTTTCTTTACGTTTCTGCTTGTGGCCGTGATCTGAACAGTGGTTTGTTCTGCTGCTCCTGGAGGTGGTCCCTCCTCAGTCTGTCACCTGTCTGCAGGGCTGTCAGTCAAACACAGCTGACTGTGAAAACAGCAAAATGAACCAACATGCCTCACCTGTACTGAGCAGAAAACTGTAATCTGTGGTGTATCTATAGTCTGAGGTCACATCGTTGTCACAGACGCTGCTGATGCTCAGGCTGTGACTACAGCTCGACTTTGTCCTCCTAAGAGCCGAGCTCAACAGGAACCTTTTAATCAGAGTTCAGCCTCAGTCAGTGAACCTCTGATACTGACTGTGGTCAGTCAGTATCAGGTTACCAACAGGTGCACTGGAGGGGCAACAGTGAGACACCCCCCAAACAGGAATGGTTTCACAGGTGGAGGACACTCAAATTTTCCCTCCTCATCTTTTCTGATTTTCACTCGTTCTGGAGAAGCCGTGGAGAACCTTATGCTGCCTGTAACATCGTTCAGCATGAGCGGTTTGGTGGTGGGTCAGTGATGGTCTGGGAGGGACACACAGACCTCTGCAGGCAACAACACCCTGACTGCCATCAGGATGAAACCCTTGGACCTGTCAGACCCTACACTGCTGCAGTGGGTCCTGGTTCCTCCTGGTCAGAATATGCAGGATGAAGGTGGCTGATACCACTGACTGGCCCCCACGCTGACCTAAATCCAAGAGAGCACCTCTGGTTTTGGTCAATCTGATGCTGCCAGGTTGCCCCTCAGACTGTCCAGGAGCTCAGTGATACCCTGGTCCAGATCTGGGAGATCCTCCAGGACACCATCCATCATCTCATTAGGAGTCCTGTCACTGTCAGACATGGATACAAGCACGTGGGGGCCACACAGACTCCTGAGGACCATTTAGAGTTGCTGCAGTGACTCTTGGGCTAAATGTTCCAGCTGCTGCATCATTGATTCACTGTGATTTTCTTTGAATTCAGCCTCTATAAGTTCATCATTTTCATCAAATGATGCAGCATCCTTTCATTACCTGGTCCATATCAGTGTAGATATGTAGCATGATTTTTCTCCCATAGATCTGATTTCACTGATTTGAGCAGTGTGGGTACATTCAGCATGAACCCTGTTTTGGTTTATCAGGTTCCTGTGATGGGGCCATGCTCATGTCAGCCCTTTTTGGTCTTCTTTTGAAGTGTGTTTGGACTCTTTACTGTTTGAACTACTCATCCTTTATTGTTGTATTAATCAGTTTTTGTGGTTTGTCTTTGGTGTGAAAGATAAAAAGTGCAATGAAAAATAAAGATAGAAAAAAGAACTCTTTATACTGTTTTGTGAAAAAGTGTAAAACAGGTTTTATTGAGTACAAATGCAGGTATGCAGCAAAGCCTGGTTGGTGTTAAGGCCACTTTGATCGTTCCACCGCTGTCTCAGCACGCTCTGAGACTGGAAAACACAAACCAGGAGGGAGTTAACACTCAGAGTGATTACACAATCCTTTGGTTTGCTGGGAGCGTCAGCCTCAGTGCAGAGCAGTGACAACAGGGTGGAGCACAGGACAGCTCCCACCTAAACCTCTGTGCAGACACGCAACCTGACAGCCTTCAGTGCAACAGTGAGGCCACCTGGTGATTAGCAGGGGGCTCAGGAAGGTTTGTTTCTGACCGATGATGGATGGAGACCGAGCATCCAGAGCACCACCTGCTGTTTCATGAAAGATACAGCTGAGAAAACTCCACCCTCTGCTGAGAATGAGAGTATGATTACAGGCCTTTTTCTTTGGAAAGGTACATCTGTACTGGAAGTAGAACACAGACAAGTACAACAGTATCACAGTATCGCATCCTTTGTACCATCTCGTCACCTCTGACTGATGGTGTGGAGAGAGAACGGGCCTTTAGAGACCCTGAACCGTTGCTGAGTGTGAGTATACGAGGAATGGAACAAAGTTCACTGTAGTCTGAGTGTAGTGTAGTCCTTCAACATGACATTTTCAGCGTACCAACATACACGGTATATATTTTAGGGGATGATTGCTTACAAGATTATTTTTGGATCTTTCATAAACCAGCTCCACCTGCTGAATGAGGCCACAGGATACAGTGCCAAGTGTCAGGAGTATGACAGGAGACTAAGCTGACTGTGGCAGTAATCCTGAAAGTTTGCTATATCACAGCCCAACCCTGTGTGTCTGAGGCGTGGGAGAAGTGGACGGTGCTATCCGCAGCCTGCCGATCGATGCTCAGCTTGGATGCAGCTGCTCTCGCTCAGCTCCTCCGCTGTATCGCCGAAGCCGTGGTAGTGTCCGTAATACAGGAAATCCCCACGGTCTGCCCCCGTCGGCCCCGGGCAGGCCGGCCAGTCGGAGGCGCAGCTGCAGGGGCTGCTGCTCAGGTGCAGTGAGCCACACATTTCAGCCAAAGCTCGCTGAGGTGGTGCTGGAGTCTGAGAGGCCGGAGAGAGGGCGCTCTTTGGAAGCAAAGGCTCGTCGTAGGCAGCAGGAGGCGATGCGTGATGATGGCCGTTGGCCAAATCTACACAGTTGCAAAAAAAAAATCTCTCTTTATGACCAGATCACATAATATTGGACCTGTTGGTTACTTTGTCACCAAGCAAACCCACCTGAGCTGATCTCCAGGTTCATGCCCTCCAGCTGCTCATGCACACAGCTCTGCACCTGCACCAGCACACCTGCAGCAGACGACAGAGAGAACAGGAGGGACATCATACCCTGATGAGTCTTTCTGCATTCATGCTGCACACAGAGCGAGCTCATTTCTTACCATCAGCTCCCCTGGCTTTCTTCATGTGGCCCGAGTCCACGGCAGCCAGCTGCCTCTTTCTGCTGAGCGGGCCCTGACCACAGGGGGCACCGTTTCCATTCGGCACTATGCTCACTCCGAGCCCGCCGCGCTGGTGCAGGTGCCTCTGGGCGTTGGAGATGATGCAGAAGCAGTCGTGGAAGCCGTGAGCGTGGGCCAGGTCTGCCGCCGTCTGCCCGCTGGCATTCTTTAAACTGAACAATGAGAGGGAAGTCAGACAAACTGCTTCCTGTGCAGCATCACCTCAAACAACCTGACTGCATCCTACATTCATCACAAGCTGAAGTCTGACACAGAAGTATTGCAGGGAGAAATCATCAGGACCACAGGCAGGCAAACCAAAGTGTTCTTGGTCCACTAGTTTAGGAAACATCTCCTACATTTGTCTGAGTCCTGACAGTCTCGCCCTGCAACACATTACTTTGGATAATTCTGTCCAATCAGGCCTCTCCTCTTAATGAACACTAAGCAGACTGTAGTGGTAATCACATTAAAGTTCCCACAGACTGATTACAGTCACGTTTCAGGTAAAGAACACAGTCCTCCTAACTGAGACAGTCATGCACATGAAATGAAATGTCTGCAGAACATGGGTATACTAGTGCACCCCCCATTTTTAAATATATTTATAAAAATTAAACTTTCATATATCCTATATTCATTTCACAATAAAGTTAATATTTCAGCCTTTTTTCATTTTGAAACCTGCTCCTGTTCAGACAGCATCTCCTGGCCTGCTTCAGGACAATAATCTGCTGATAAGGATCATCCACAGCCTCCACACGGAGGGACCGAGGCTGCTGTCAAAGCACCAGGAGCCAGCACGCAGGAGGACAGCCTCTGTGGAGCACACGTGATGTCAGAAGCATCTTCTCCGGCCTGAGGAGGATCTGGACTCTTGAATTCTGCATTTCATTTGGAGATCGAGGTCGGACGGAGGATACTGAACCCCAGGCGTTCATCAGAGTGTGCATGTTAGAGCGCGCCTGTATAAACGGGTTTCCTGGACCCCACGGAGAGGAGAGGAAACAGCTGACCCACAAACCCAGACAAGCTGAAGACCACCCGTAACAGCACTGACTGGTGACCTCCCTGTCAGGCTGCACTCCTGCAGTCACTCCAGGTAAAGGAGCCCAACCATTCTGCACCAATCCTCCCTCTGATTGATCTCAGGAAATAATGTGATCACCTGAGGCGCTGGATTACTAGTTTTCATAAGCTCTAAGACGTACTCATCAGAATAAAACAAAAAAGGCTGAAATATTTCATTTTACTGCTGTTTTTCATGCATCTCCCTCAACACCAGCTAATGAAAGGATACGGTTTAAAGTGAAGGGCCGATCAGCATGTAGCATTAGAGAGAATTAGACACATCCCTGCTGACACACTATATACACATGAAATATTGATGTTTTTCTGCTTTGGTGGGCCATAATTAGGTAAGCTCACAGTACTGAAGCCTTGGTCCTAGCTCCTTAATGCCTGCTGCTGTTTGGTGAGTAGGAAAGGGAGCAGGCTGTGGTTACTGCACTGGGAGCACCACCAAAAAGCAGCTTTCTATATCAGAGTGTTTCACTGGCTGCTGTTCCAACAGTGCATATCATCAGCTCATGAACACGAGGCAGAAACCCTGCATGAATAACCACAGCTCAGCCAACCCAGGTAATGCACACTCACTGGCCACTTCATTAGGTACACCCAGCTCCCTGCTACAGCATCCCAGCCAGGCTCTGCAGACACTGTTCAAGCTTGTGTTTCTGCTGTTTTCTGTTTCCACTTATGATATTTACTGTGTATGGTGGAATTAACATGGAATTAAGTTTTCATCTGTGGGTTTTCCTCAGCATGCTGTTTAGGCCTCCTCATTTTAAAGTATTTTGTCCAGTAAATGAGGCACACACTATTAGAAGTAATCCAGTCTAAAGGATCATTTCTGTGGCAGTGCAGATGTACTGCAGCACATCAGGGTTCCACAGGTGTACCTAACAAAGTGGCCGGTAAGTGTGGATATCACTGGGTCACCAACGTGTCATAAGAAACATTTCATGTTATTCATCCATTTACCTTCTTTGATTGGGGACATATTTTTGTCTAGTTTGCTCCTTCAGTATTCCTGAAGCTGAGCTGCTAATAATCAGTAATCCCTGAGGCGTGTCCTGTAAGCACAGAGTATGAAGCTAAGCATGCATGCCTAAACATGACAGTCATTATGAGTGCTTTCTTAGCATTCAAACCAATCACTGCAGGAAATACCTCGCCAGTTTGCCAGCTGCAGAAACTGTGGGAAGCGATAGTGAGCACTCATTGGACAACTGTAAGATGCTCGCAGATGCATGTGTGGCAGATTCTGCGGTGCCTATTTGGATTGCTCCCGCTTTCTGGGATAACTTGGGAAAATCGAGTTCAAATTCAATAGCTGGAGAACGTCACAGCGTGCAGGGTGTTTGTTTCTGCTGGCACAGTTTGAAAATGAAGATCACAGGCAGCTTGGTTTTTAAACACAGTACAGCACATTATAACACAACTTTATATCCACACACCCTCTGCTGCTCACTGCTAACCTGCCCCGAGGCACAAAAGCTCATGGTCAGTATTTGGTGGCACCGCTCTGATTTCTTTTGAGTTTAGAGTTACTGTATGAAGACAGGGTGAAAATCTGGTAGGCTGGGGAAGCCCTGACATATCATCCATTTTAAAGCCCGACTGATCCTCAATATTTAGGGCTCACAGCTGAAACCAATATCCAATAACCTGCCTCAGTACAGCATGGAAGCTCCTGTCAGGAATCATAGCAGCTGAGATGAGCAGGAACGTGGCTCATTACATGAGCGGGGCCCAGAGAGGAACTGGCAGGGGAGCAAAACACCACCTACTGGTAGATGGAGCAGTCACTGGAGACTGTAAGACCAGGCTGACCAACCTGAGCACCGCCTGGACTGACTACAAGAAAGCCTGCGACTCACACATGACAGCGATCTAACCAGAAAAATAAAATAAATCACCGCATGTCTGTGGACTGTGGGAGGAAACCCACACAGACTCCACACGGAGGGGCCCGGGCCGAGGTGGAATCAAACCCAGACCTTCTGGCTGTTATTGTAGCTGTGAGGCCGCAGCGCTAACCACCACGCAGCCCGGACATGCAGTTAGTGGGGTTAGGTTAATTGGTCACTCTAAATTGCCCATGGGTGTGGATGGTTGTCTGTCTCTGTGTTGGCCCTGTGACAGGCTGGACACCTGTACAGGTGTACTCTGCCTCTCGCCCTATGTCAGCTGGGATAGGCTGTCTGAGCCAAAGTGGATGACCGAGGAAGACACCACTGTTCAATCATGAAAAAATGAGAGTGGAATTTACCAAAACGCATGTGGGAGAACGTCCTTTGGACAGACGAGACTAAACTGGAGCTTCGTGGCGACTCGCGTCAGCTCCCAAACAAAGACCAGAAGGCTGCACCTGCTGTGGAACACGGAGGAGGCTCGGTCATGTTCTGGGGCCGCTTTGCTGCATCTGCCACAGGGTGTCTTCAGCCTGCGCAGCTACAATGGACTCTCAGGACTATCGAGGCATTCTGGACAGAAATGTGCCGCTCGGTGTCAGAGAGCTCAGTCACCTGCAAGGATTCACCTCGTTTCCAATCACAGGGTTAATTATGCTACACAGCATCCATCCAGCTTCCATTGGAGCTTTTTCAGTGTCGTATGCACACAGTAAATGATACCCACCTATGCCCACAGAGGCTCCTGCTGCACACATGGAAGCTGTTTTTAATCTAACTCAGACCGGCACGTACCCGGCAGCTGCCCGATTCCTAAATCATTCCTTTAATTCCCAGGACCAGGACAACAGGAACGCTGTCACGTTTGTCCAACATTTTAAACTGTGAAATAATTTTCAGCAACCACTTTATACAACAGCATAACACAGCGCCCCCTGTGGCCACAGAATGTAGTGCAACACAGAAGTATTGCAAACACATTTGTAGGTCATTTAGGTGCCGTTTACACGAGACCGTTTTCATTTTGAAACGGTGTCGTTTTGATGCGTTTCGGCCTTGCGTTTACACGACAACGGTGTCGTTTTGATGCGTTTCGCCCTTCTGTTTACACGACAACAGAGTGAAAACGATGTGTTTCAGAAACGGGGTCCAGAGTGGAGCGTTTCAGAAACGCACCGGCTTGCGTTTTCGTGTAAACACTTGAAACCGGGGTGATTTGAAAACGCTCGACTCGCACATGCGCACTATGGTTGCGACGGCCAGTTTTTCGCGCACGCGCAAACTGATAAACAGTACTCGCGGATTCACGAGTGCTTCTTATGCTTTTCCTGTGTTTTTACCGTTTTGTAATTCAGCGTTGTGTGCAGCAGCGATCCAACCTCATCATCTGTCCACACAAAACCTCTCACATTGGCCGTTTTGTAAGTAATGAACAATTTGCCGCACTACCTACTGTGTCACTCCACGCATGCGCGTCTTGCGTAAACAAACTGCAAAGAGAAAACCAACGCCAACTTGTGGCCTGGCATGGGAACTACATCGTTTTCATCGTTTCACATGTCCTCGTGTAAACGCGGATGGTTTCTGAAATGCCATCGTGTAAACGAAAGGCTGAAACGCATCAAAACGACACCGTTTCCAGTGAAAACGGCCTCGTGTAAACGGCACCTTAGAAACAGCCTCGATCAGAGTTTGTCAAGAGAAATCAAAGAACGGCCAGTTATTATAATCTACGGTGGTGTAACATGAATTTATATTAAAGCAGCTCGTTTCCACGTTTGCCTCCACTGTGCCACATATAAATAGAAACACATGAGCTTTTCTGCTTTTACAGTTAACATCAGCATTTTCTCTCATTATCTATCACAGAACATTTTACCTGCTCAACAAAACAACACAAACATTCCTATCAAACCTGGAATAAAACGAGAGCTGATTGGAAGAGAACGGCCACTGTGATACAAACCCAGCTCCTACAGCAGGGACTCTGCAGGACGCAGGATGATAAATGCAGATTTTCCTGACAGTAGAACACAGAAACACATCAGCTGTTTAACCCGAGGAAATGAATCATTTAAGGAAAATATGAGCTCCTCGTTGAATGTGAGGGCAGCAGCGTGTCTCCTGAAGCTGGGACAGGGCCGTGTTTGTGCAGCATCCCCTCTTCTTCTAACATCTGTAAACATCTGGAACTGCACAACCAGCTGCTGGACTTTTGGGAATGCTGTCCCATTCCTGTCTGAATGAGGATTCCAGCTGCTCAGCAGTCCTGGGGCTGCTTTGGGGTTCCTGATGGTCTCAGGTGGTCAAAGGTCAGGACTGCAGGCTGCTGCAGCACCCGGACGCTCCTGCTGCAGGATGTGCTTTAGCATCGTCCTGCTGAAATAGGAATGGGAGCACATGCTGCTCTGAAACCTGGAAAGACGCGTTCAAAGGCTTCACCGTTCAAACTGAGGAACATTATTCTTTGTTCACAATCTGTAGATGCAGCTTGTAGATGCAATGAACCTGATTGGCTGAAAAATGTTCCTCTGCTGTTTCTTCTTAGTACCGCCGACTGTTACTGCCTTTTGCTGCCCCGCCACTACTTTTTTGACCAATGTTACTGTCATCAAATTAAAATGAGCTCATATTTCTCAGTCGACAGTAGAGCGTCTCAGTTTAAACATCTGACGTGCTGTTATGTCCTATTGTGAATGAAATATGGGTTTATGAGATTATTGCTGTTTTCAGAGAGAGTGGGCTGAGAAATTTCTATGTTCCTGCGGTGCCATGTCCTGTGTTTAACCCTTTCATAATGTAAAGCTCCACTCACACTAACGGGATTAATAAATTAATTATTTTTCATGTTGTGTAATGAATGTCTGGATAAGATACACAAGCAGAGACTTGAGGCTCATTTCCTGCATCACTGGCTTGTCCAACAAAAACAAGCATTGGCCAGACTGCTGGCACTGATTTTAAATGGTCTATTTATGATGATGATGTCATCAACTAGCTCTTCATAGTTTGTGGTTGCTCAAGAAATTCTGTCCCACCTGAACAAATGATTCCCGTGCTCTTGGTTCAGGAGTCTGAGCTTAGAGGGAAGGTCTTTGTCTCTAATACGCTCACAGATCCATCAGAGATCCAGCTTTGAAACACTATTGATCACTTGATCAATAGTTCACTAAAACTTTGTTTTTATCTACTGACAGATCAAAAACAGTCACTGTAAGAAACTGATAATTTCTAGCATCACTGATCCTCAATATTGGCAGCTAAACTTTAGCTGATTGAATTTTAATGACCATATTTGGATTCAGCACCAAAAATCACCCAAATTATTGATAAATTATGTTCAATTTCACAATTAGAAAATCTTAGCACACTCTACATTTGTGTGAGAAGCTCCAGAACAGCAATACATTAGCTAAATATTGACATATGCATAACTCAAGAACCTGACGTGCTGGAGAAATTCTGATTATAAGATTTGGAATCAGCACACCTGAAATGCCTGATATCAGGTATTTTTCTGCAGGTAGCAAAATCACTGTTGACCAGTGTTATTAGTATTGGTGTCATGAACAGCTGAACAGGTAAATTATTAATAACACTTGAAGAATTAATGACACCACAAAGAAAAAAATAATGACCAGCAGTCACCTGCTGATCCGCACTGGAAGCAGAGTTTATTCCACGGATACAGAACTGATCCTTCCATGACTCCCACCCTGAGGACAATGTCTACATTACTGCAAAGAAGATGATTTTTAAAATCAATCATCTTCAGACTATTTAATGTCCCTTGTTTGTAAGTGCCCACTCCTCAGCTCCAGGTAACTGTAACCTGTAACTGATGTTAAAGCACATCCTGGAGCCGATACAAGGACGTCAGCCCTGCCATTACTTTAAAGGGGATCCTGTCACAACCCAGCGGGGTCATATGAGCACTGACCTTAATCATGATGGAAAAAGCTTCCAACACAGTGGCTCCTTCCCTCCCAAACAGCTGCTCAGACATTAACAATAACAAACATGCAGCAGAACCACAGCAGCTGATCTTCTTCAACACAGGAAACGTGCACTAAAGAAAGCAAAGGACTGCAGAGGGCGGGCTGCCACACTCAGCCTGTGAGTGAGTCATTTTCAGCTGCTGATGAAACGATGCAGAAGATCAGAAAATGGAGAAGAGTCAGCAGAAATGCTGCTGCCTGACGCCACCTCCTCATCATCATCATCATTTGGGTTTGCATCAGGAGAGCTCTTCAGTGTGAACAGCCACTTGCTGGCTGAATACGTGAAGGACTGCTGACAGCAGCTTAGAGCCTGGTTGGAGTTCCTACTACAATCATTCAGCACTAAAATGCAGTGCAAAGTGTAACTATTCTTAACACACCTGTTGAGCAGGCTATGTGACTCAAAGCTAAGAGTTGTGTAGCAGCTGCTGTGGTTCACACTCAGCATGACAGAGCTGCTGTGTCGCTTCACACTGGATATTACTAGCTCACCAAGGACTGCAGGATACTTACTGCGGTTTAGCGCCTGCTATCAAAAGCACCTGGATACACTCCAAGCTACCTGAGCGAGCCGCCTTGTGAATGGGAGCCTCACCTACCAAGTCCTGAAACACAACATAAAGCTGTAAGCATGCTCATGTGTGACGTATGAATGAAGATGTTACAAACACAACAAAAAGCCAAGTATACTATATAACTTAACTGCTTCACTAAAGCAGAGGGGCTGATGTGCAGTACTGACCGGTCAAAGCCAAGCACACAGTCCAACACAAAGCGAGGAAGTATATATAAATACATTGGGGCTTCTGAGTACTGCAGGTAACTGCCCTGTTTCTGTGTATCTCTCTGGGTTTACTGCAACTACAAATTCAGTCTCAGAACCTTAACAGGAAGCACATATTTAGTGTAAACACTGATGCAGACGCTGTAAATGAAATGGGAATTCATCTGGCTGCCGCACACAGCCACAGGTCCTTAGATTTAACACAGCAATAATCACAGACACATTAAATATTACACACTACAGCTGTCTACACACACACTCACCTGCTTGTTGACATCAGCTCCCGCCTGAGTGAGCCACACCACGCAGTGAGGATGTCCTCCAAATGCTGCAGTGTGTGTCGGAGTCTGGTTGAACCGGCTGGTCAATCTGTTCACCTCGCAACCCATCTGCACCAGGTGTGCCACGCACTCCAGCTACACGCACACAGCAACAAACAAGAATCACTTAATTATTACACACCGGACGCTCGTGCACGCCGAGTGCTGCAGAGCTCACGGGAGACTTCAGCTCTCACACTGATGCCCTTCCACTGGAAGAAATCTCCAACAGGCCTGTCTGTGTATGGAGTGAGGGTGTGCAGGGTTTACCCGCTGTTCACACCTGCCTTTTTGTTAGACATACTTAAAATCACGTGACCGTTTACAGGGATGTGCCTTCATCATAAGGAACTTTATTTTGAGTGTTGGGAGGTTATTAGCAGTGACTTAGATGGTGGTTACAATATCACCACAGACAGACCCAAAACTGTCAAAACAACCGACAGCAAAGAAAGAGTTTTGTTTCTAAAAAGCAGGATTTGAGCATTAAGTCTGTAATGCAGTTTCCCAGTGATCACCGACAGGGTTTTAAATAAGCGCCGGAGCCGTTTCGAGGTGGCTGTCGAGCAGCTTCTAGGAGGCTTTTGGGAAACAGGAAACAGTACAAGGACATAAAACGCCATGGGATCAGAATACTACCATAAGTAATTAATCAGTATATCTATTTCATTACATATCGATCTGTGTGTCAGTACAATCGGTGTGAGTGGCGTTATTATTATTATAAGTTAGAATCAGTTTGGTTTCCGGGTCGTTTTGGCGCCTGAGCAGTGATTGGCTCCCACTGGCCCAATCAAAACCTTCAACCCCGCACTTTTTTTTGGGTCTAAAAACCTTTATTGTTATTACGCTAGAGCACAACTGTGTGAGCAGTTACACACAGTAAATAAATACGGAGGTGTATTAGCCGGGAAAAACGCTTTCTAGCTGAGAGTCTGCCCACCTCCGTGTTCTACACACGATATAAAGTTCACAGCGGTTAGCTCCTCTTAAGCTGCCGGTGTGTCAGGAGTACCTCAGCTTCCAGGCTCACCTGTCCATAGTGGGCAGCCCAGTGTATGGGGGTCCATCCGTAGAAGGAGTCCTCCGCAGTCAGATGGATGCGGTTTGACAGCTGCTGTAACAGCAGGACCAGAGCCCCGACATCTCCATCCCGACAGGCGCGGTGCACCGGGAAGCGGCTCACAAACACATCATCACCGGAGAAGGCGGCTTCCGGTCCCCCAGACATAAGTGACCTGTGAAAGGGGCAGACGGAAGAGTTTCTGCCCGCTGCGCCGATCCCACGGAGCACACTGAGGAGTTTCAAACACAAAGGAAGAGAGGCTCTCTCGGAGGCTCGGAAAACCCGGACTGGAGTCCGCCTCACAGCCACAGTTTGTTTGCGACGGTCTGAGCTAAGAAGCGGTCAGGAAGAGCCGCTCCACTGCGCCAGCCAGCGGTCAGAGGTCAGAGCACCAGGTGAGGCGGAATAGTCATGTTGCACTGAAATACTCAAGCGTCTCTGCCTGTATTCACAAACATGTCTCAGCTAACGCTGTTGCCGTACTCGTTGTGGGGTCCTAGCTGTATAGTGAACCCTGTTGACCGCAGGACGCAGACGGGCCCTAAGATGGCAGCGCTGTTAGGCGGGAAGAAGGAGAGCCGGGAAGCAAAGGTAAGAGAGCGCAGACAGCACCTCTGAGTTTGGGGTGTTTCGCGGTATACCTGGCTGCAGTGATGGCGGGAAAGCAAGAAACAAGTATAACAGCGCTTGTAAAACACCTGCTGGCCGCGATTTGCTGTCGTCACCCGTGAAACAATGACGCGCACTCAGGAATGATGATGAGCACATGTTCTGCTGAAACCCCATAAAACCACACAGAGAGATGCTGTTAAAGACACCCCGTCTGTAAGAACAACAGCCAGCACCATCTTCTCCCTCTGCGCACACGCACGAAGCTTTGACTGCACAACAAACCAATAAAGGCTGCTTTCTCTGCGAGGAGGTCTCAGCTGGATGCGCCTTCCTCAGCTGCCATCAGGTTTGCTGTCAAACAAAGAAGCAGCTGTGACTGTAGGTTTGATTTTCAGTTAATTCAAAATTAAATGTTTAAATAAAACTAAATGTATTTTTCCTCTAAAAAAAGATTTGATGTTGACAACTCTGAGGTTGCTCTGTGAAGAAGAGGCTTTCCTTCACTGTGTGCAGTGAGGTTTGGGTTACTCTGAGCCTGCAGCATGATGAGAAGTTCACACTGAGTCAGTGGAAGGAAAAAGAAAGAAGAAGAAAGCATTTGTTGAGAACTGTTAACAAACAGCTCCCCTGTAATTAATGCATGCTTCTTTATGTGTTTAATTATTACAGTAAGAAGCCTCCTTCGGTTTGTGGTCAGCAGGATGCAGTAACTAGTTGGACTGATGATGAAACCACAGCGTTCCAGCAGGAACTTGCAGAGGGTTGAATTTGCAGCACAGTGCTGCTCTCTGCTGATACGAGTCAGCGGCCTCTCTCATCCATATATGACTCCAATAAGATCTTATTTAATGACACTCTGGATTCTGCTGTTTTAGTGACTGTACCCTACACTGGTCGTCACAATCCACAGCAAAAATAATAATGAGAGATCATTTATGCACTTGTAATGATTAGAAGTGGTTGTATTAAAATCATTGATTCAGTAATTACACGGCCCAACCCGAATGACCCTGTTCTATTAAATCAGAGTCCTGGAGCCTCACCTGCCCAGAAGCCACCTGTCAAAACTGAGGAGAAACACACCAAGACCACGTGACAGAGCAGCTCAGTGCAGCATCAAGCCTCCCATCTGTAAATACAGGCTGTGACAGCGGGAGTACGACCTCATCAAGCCGGGAGTTTTTAAGGGGTGTAAATCTGAGACTGGCAGCCATATAGATGTAAACAAAGCTGAACTTCATTTATTTTCTGAATTGAGTTTGCATCCTCCTGCACACATACTTCATGGTAACAGCATTATCAGCCTCACCCTGCCTCTCATGTTTACTCCTTTAATACAGACAATTCCTTAATTATTTTCCCCTGTCTGAGGATGACAAACCTAAAAAAGCTAAACTAAATAAATGAATCTGCATCTTCACGTGCTGTGCTAACGAGTAAAAATTGTATTTCTTCCAGGATGGCTTTGTCAGAGTGACGCAAAGAGATTTACAGAGGTTAACCACAGAAGTCATGCAGCTTCAAGACTTCCTGCCCCGAGTCCTGAATGCGGACCTCATCGAAATGGTGCACAGAGGCCGAACAGCTCAGACAGGTAGGCTCAGCTCTGCACTGATCCTGCAGTGAACAGCCAGAGAGGGGCAGATTTAGGTCAGTGGAACCACTCCTATGATAAGGACACTGCTGGCAGGCGCTAAACACCAGGAAACCCAGGTGTGAACACACAGCTGGAAGAGCTGGGCTCACAGGATCTGTCCACACCGTGGGTCTAACGGTGCGCAGGATTGGAGACATGAGCACACCTGCAGAGATAGGCAGGGCTAACAGCTGTTCCGGGAGCACCGCGCTGGTGCAAAAGTACAGACGGCTGTTACCTTTGGTTTCCACAGTCACCCACAGGAGTGGGAGCAGTATCGCTGCGCTGGGATCTATCGGGATGTGTATTTGTGTTGTTTGCTGCTGTGTGCTCACCTACCTGTGTGCGGTCTATCTTTGTGATAACATCCTCTGTGACCGCAGAGGCCGCACGGTTCTTTCTGCGGGCATACCGGACTGCCGTGGACGGTCTGCTTCAGGCTGCTGCTTCCCCCCGTGGCTCCCCGGAAAGGCTAGCGTGCGGACTAGCTGCTGGCGCTCGCTCCGACATGAAATAGATCACACGCCGCCAGCTCGCTCCTGGATGCCTCGCTGTCATTAAATCTCTGTCCCGACAGAGGTTTGTTTACACTGAGCATGCTCTCCCAGCTGGCGCTGACGAGCGCCGACGTCATCACAACTAAGCTCCGCGTCACCGTGACGCAGAGGCCGCTGGGCTGTCCACACCTGCTCACAGCTCGGCAGGTTGATGCTTGCAAAGCCCGCTCTTACTTATTACAGACTCTGTTATATTGTGCTCTACTGAGTGCTTTCCCACGCCACGCCACGCTGCGTGAACGTGGTTGTGGGCTTGCTTTTCGACACCAGCAGGCAGCCCAGTCACAGAGCTGGCAGTGTCTTTCTCACCTGTGCTGAATTCAGCAGATGTTACTGAGATTTATGGCTGATTTAACCCGTTACATGGAGCCTAGTAAGAGTACCCTGGATGTAATCAGTGTAGCCCTCATAGAACCTCACAGGACTGCACACTAACCCGTGTATCCTGCCTGGTATAACACAAAATTAGTAAATGGTAAATGGACTAGTTCTTATATAGCACTTTTCTACTCAGATATGAGCACTCAAAGCGCTTATACAACGCGTTCACATTTACTCCATGCACACGCATTCATACAAGCACTTCCATGATTAATTAAGCTAAGTGCTTTAATCATCTAACATTCACTCACATTCATACTCCGACGGAACGGTCGGAGAGCAACTTGGGGTTAAGTATCTTGCCCAAGGATACATTGGCATGCAGCCAGCAGTAGCCAGGAATTGAACCACTGACCTTCCGATCAGTAGGTGACCTGCTCTACCTACTGAGCTACAGCCACCCCCAAACTTCAGTTTGTGTTGCAAGATGTTTCATGGAAACATAAATCAGCAGGACCTCACGTATAGAGCTGATCTCACAGCCCTGATGTCACTTCCTTTGACCCCATCTTCCCCTCCTGGCCTCTCTCTCATACATCCTTCTCCATCGGCCTGTGCTGCACACCAACATTTTGGTCTCTCGCTCCTCTTCAGCAACGTCCTTTTTCCTGTCCCCCCCAGTGTGTCAAGCGTAGCATTTCATACAGGAACATCGTCTGTCAACACACACCTAATCTTTGGGACCCAATTGACCTCTGATCCCGCTGACCCCACAGTGGATGGCTTAGTTGTATAGTAAATACTGTTTTGTCTCACTGCTTTTTGGCTCTGTGGCCCCTCTAAAATCCTGGACTGTTTCCTTTCTCTGTCCTCCCCCCGGTTCACTGGTGTGCTCCATGAAGGCCACTGATTGTCACCTAGACAGGATCTGTAAACGATGTGTCTCAAATGTCCACCACGAGGCCCTTAAAGACCACAAGTGCTAATAAAAAGCTTTGTTGAGAGCCATAATGCAGTACTGTTTCACCCTCACTGGTGGCCAGAAAAGCCACCCTATTTCCCAGCATGGTCAGCATCATCAGCCAGTCCTTAGATACCTAGATAGATACTTAGCAGCTGTTTGTGGGAGCTAAGGGTACCAGCTCTATCTCCCCCAGCTCTCAAAAACTGATGCCCTGGGCACCTGAGGAGCAGGTGACCACGTACCCAACATGTTTGTGTTGTGGGCGGCACAGGTTTGTGTCCAACCTGCGTGTCTTCCCCTATATCTCTCTCTTCAGTATGCAGCCCATCTAATGAAGGTCAGAAAGTCCAAAAATGACCTTCAGACCTCAGTAAGCTCACATTCATCAGTAACATCCTGCAAAGAGACACTTGTTCATTCTCAGGTCTGGAGGGGGCCGTGCAGAAAGGCGGTTACACCAGCCTATCACAGGACAGGGAGATTATGTCATATTCATTCATATTACAACTCACAAAAGGTTTTCTTTTTGTGTAAGTACATTATAATGTGTGAAACATTAGTAATTCAAACAGTACACACGAGTCTTTCCTCTGTTTTCTTGTTTTTCCTTTAAGTTAACTTTAGGTGTGTGTGTGTGTGTGTGTGTGTGTGTGTGTGTGTGTGTGTGTGTGTGTGTGTGTGTGTGTGTGTGTGTGTGTGTGTGTGTGTGTAGTGAAGGAGCACATTGTAAAGGAGCAGGAGCAGATGCAGCAGGAGTGTCTGCACCTCCAGTCCCGGCTGGATGCTGTGCAGGCTGAGTGTCAGACAGAGAAAGAGGTGAGATAGGAGCATCAGCACAACTTCCTGATTGGTAGACAGGCTGCTGTACCACCTGAGCTACAGCCACCCATGTGATCGATATGGAGATGTCCCTGTTAAATGAAACACTGATATCCATGATAATATCAGGAAAAAGATGTCTCTTACCCCACGAAGGAAAAATCCTCTTGGTAGATGAAATTCATCCCGTCCTGTTATTTTATTGGCTCTGACACCTCACTGTGCACATGTTCAGGAGAAACTGCTGCTGCGTGAGCAGCTGCAGCAGCAGGCAGACTTCTGCTCTGATCTGGGATCAGCAGCCTGCGGTCTGCTGTGGAGCTGCTCTGTGAAGGAGGACACGGTCTTACTCTGGCTGGCTGATGTGAGTCACCTTCACAGGGTTTCCTTTCCTTGTGTCTTTGGACTTGTTTTCATATAATAACAAGACTACAGGGATACATGTTGGCTACAGTGTGTTTATTGTCCTTTTGCTATTGTGTGTGTGTGTGTGTGCGTGCGTGCTGATGGCTCAGGGGAAGCTGCAGGCCTTCCTTGCTGTAGCTGCTCAGACTCTCGAGAGCTTTGTCAAGTCTTTGGATGAAGACATGACAACTCAGACCGACGACCACAACTCCCATGAGCTCCAGTTCGTGTTGGCGGTGGCTGGGACCATTACCAGTGAGTCTGAAGCTTCCAGAGAGGAAGCACTGAAGCATCTTTCCTGAGTATTTGAGCGGCCGCCGCTCAGTTACTTCAGACTCATTTCACTCAGTAACCGTTCAGCTCGAGGTGTTTCTCAGCCAACTGACTTCTCTTTGTTTCTCATCAATCAGACATAGCAGCAGTGACGAAGGGGCGGGACTTCCTGTCAAGCTCGGCACACGTCTTGCTGGACACTTTGATGAAACTTCTGAAGCTGATGAAGCCTGGTATCTTCCCCAGACTGAAAGTGTATGTGGAGCTGGTAGTTTGCCTCTGATCCATAAGTCATAACCTATGTATGATGTATTTTTAAGCTTCAGTCAGCGACAGTGTTGATCAAGCATACATCCACAAAGCTTTGGACACTGTGTGTAACTAAAACAGGATACAGTCGATCCAAAGCACTTTGATCCTTTATGAAAGTTTCCCTCTGTGCTGCGTCACAGTTCAGCTTAATGGCTGCACAGGAATCTGGAGACAGCACAGAGAGCTTCCATGAACTGCTGGGTCCTGGAATATGTGGAGTTTGAATTTCTGCCAGTTTCTGGCAGTTAATAGGAATGCTGTGAGCTATTCAAAGGAAATCATGTGAGTAGGGGAACACCACTGCTCCAGAGCTGACAGCCTGCCTTCCATTTTAGGATCTCCTCTATATTTGCCTCATGTGGGTCTGCTGAGATGAATGACCTCATTCTCAGCTAGCAGTGATAAACAGCTGCTGCCTGCTGGGCTCTGGTCTGCAGAGGCCTGAGAATCCAGGTTTGCTGTAACTCTGGCAGACAGATGTTCTTATTTGATACTGAATTGAGCCTGCAGGTTTGATCAATGCTTTCAGGGGGGTCCAGTAAATCAGCCGTACCCATGTAGCTGTGCACCATAGATGATGTGATCCCCAAATACTTTCATGTTGAGTTACTGTCACCTCTTTGTCTTACGGAGGAGGATGAAACCATCCCTGTGTCAGCTGAACTCAGTCATGAGAATAACTTTCTCAGGGTTTTGGTGTTTGGTGGTCTTTTGTAAAATTATTACTGCCATTGAAATTCATGGTGAGCAAATTTTATTCCAAAAACAATAAAACCAAAGCAATCATGTAGCTTCAACACAGAGCAGAGCTGCTGCTTCTCTACAAGGAGCGCAGCCTTTCAGTATGGCCCAAGCATCTTACTGGTGTCCTTCCTATGGGAGATATTTTGGGGGTGTCCAACTGAGAGGACACCCTGCATAAATTATGTCTCTCGGCTGGCCTGGGAACGCCTTGGTGTCCCCGATAAGAGCAGGAGGATGTGGATTGGCAGAGGGAGGTCTGCTCCCACTGCTGCCCCTGCTGCCTGTACTCTGAAGCAGCAACTGAACAGAAGGATGGATGGAAATGAAGTCTTAGTACAAAGGTTAGCTCACAGTGACCAACAACTAACTGTGTGTGTGTGTGTGTGTGTGTGTGTGTGTGTGTGTGTGTGTGTGTGTGTGTGTGTGTGTGTGTGTGTGTGTGTGTGTGTGCGTGTGTGAGAGCAGAGTTCAGACAAAGAACCTGCTAAAGTGAAACTCTAATTGCAACACTGCTGCAAAGCTGATGCAACCATCACTCACTGACTCATTTATTAGCGTCCTTTTAAAAGGTCACTGCGTGATGTCAGAGGGTCATGTGAGGATGCTGTGGCCTCTAGGTGTCAGTGCAGCTCTGCAGGATGGACTAGTGTCTCAGTAACATGGACTGTGGTGGTGTTTGCTGCAGGTTGATGCTGATGACTCTCTATAATGTGAGCATTAGTCTCCAAGGACTGAAGTACCTCAGTGAGAACCAAGGACTCATCCCTCTCATCTGGACCCTGTTAGACGGTGAGCCCTGCCTACTACCACAAAGACACATCTATTGTAATGTTACATAAACCACAGCTTCTGATTCAGCTCTGATTTCTTTCAAACTCAGCCTCTCTAACACCATACACCTCTGCCAGATCTTCTCATTATTATTATCATTTCTTTATCATTTCAACTGCTGGAACAAAAGATTTAAGAGTTCCTGATAAATGAAGGAATGATCGTATCTGCTTTGTGATCTCATAAGACAAAAAGACAAATGGGCCGAGGGTTCGGGAGATTTATTTGGTCCCAGGTTTGATGTGGAGGGGACTGTCTTGGTCCACGACCATGCTGGTCGCTGTGGCTGCTCACAGCTATCTGAGACGTCTTTCACAATACAGTGAACATTGCATAGCTCCATAGCTCCTCCTCTGAGGGTGAAGGGTTTTGATTTGGCTCCTGTCCATCCAGTAGGTAATAATTCAGTGACTCCTGTCAGTACAGGAGAACACATGGGCACATGTGAAGACTAACTCTGCTGGAGAACAGGGAACAGCATCTGCTCAGGGAGCAACAAAAGCCAGCAGCCACTGCTCATATCCACAGAGAGGAAGGCGGTAAAGCAAAGGTGCAGCATGTGGAGGTGGTGCAGGGAAGCACACAGGAGGAGAGCTGGAAGAGGAGACAAATATAAATGGAGTCTAGGTCTGCATCCCATGTGTTCAGAGTCTCAGGGCTAACCTTCAGAAGCATGACACTGTGGTAGATAAAACGTGAGTTACTGAGACCAGTGTGAACAAATCTGTATTCCAGTTTCTAATGTTTGTCTGACAGATGGCCAGTGGGAGGTGTGTCTGCACGCTCTGCGTCTCCTGCAGTCACTGTTGTTGGAGGACGATGTGTTGCTCCGGTTGGGCCCCTCACTGCTGGATCCAGGCCTCCACGATCGGGTCAGCAGGCTCGCCGACAGCGTGCAGCCCGGCCTAAGGCTGATTGCTCTGCAGACCCTGAAGGACCTTCAGGCTCTTCAGCAGGTACCAGGTTCAAGTTATCTCAGATCAGCACATTTTTAGAACATTTTCTGCTCAACCATCTCTGAAAAATGTCCAAATTTTGGACACACATAATGAGTGCCGTGAAATTTTAGTTTTATTTTTTTGGAAAATGGCCTGTCAGACCAATTTCAGACCATTTTCTCACACATTAAAATGTGATTGTCTCAGGGGCATCTCTGCACAGCCTGCACCTGGGGTCTTGCCTGGTGTGGTAGACCCCAGCCTCTATCGATCTTGTACTCAGAGCTTGTTCCTGTGCTGCCATGATTAGTGCCTCTGTGCTGTCTGCCAGTCCAGCTTTGTCCAGCCATTGGTTGATATCAGCTGGTCTCTATCACTCCATGTACTTCCAGCTCTATCTGCTAGTACATGTTGTGCCGAGGTCTGTCCTTTCATGATGGTTCCTGTTCTTTGTCCTCTTCTTTCTCTGGTTTCTGCTGTCTGAGTTGTGATCCTTTATGGACCTCTTCCTGATCTTCACGAGTCCTCAGCCTCCTTCCTTCTGCTTAGCTTGGTCCACATTTCTGGCAATAAGTTGGGCTTGTTTCCGGTGGGTGTTGGACTCTGCAGTTCTGTTCATACTGTGAAGCGGCAGGTATGAGAATCAGCACCTCTAAGTCTGAGGCCATGGTCCTCAGCTGGAAAAGGGTGGAGTGCCCTCTCCAGCTCAGGGACGAGTTCTTGCCCCAGGTGGAGGAGTTCAAGTATCTCAGGGTCTTGATTATGAGTGACGGGAGAAGGGAGCGGGAGCTCGACAGACGGATCGGGGCTGCTTCTGCAGTGATGCGGACGCTGCACCGGTCTGTCATCGTGAAGAGGGAGCTGAGCGTAAAAGTGGGTAGTGACCGAAAGAGCGAGGTCACGACAACCAGCAGAAATGAGCTTCCTCTGAAGGGTGGCTGGCCTATCCCTTAGAGATAAGGTGAGGAGTGCAGACATTTGGGAGGGGCTCAGAGTAGAGCTGCTGCTCCTCCACATCAAGAGTCAGTTGAGGTGGTTCAGGCATCTAACTAGGATGCCTCCTGGCCGTCTCTTGGGTGAGGTGTTCCGGGCATGTCCTACCGGGAGGAGGCCCCGGGGTAGACCCAGGACACGCTGGACAGATTATATCTCTCAGCTGGCCTGGGAACACCTTGGGGTCCCTCTGGATGAGCTGGGGAGGGGGAGGTCTGGGCTTCTCTGCTCGGACTGCTGCCCCCGCGACCCGGCCCCAGATAAGAAGAAGAGAATGGATGGATGCTTTTTTTTGCATTTTTGTGAAATATAATGTTACTAATTGTCTTTTGCAGTGTGAAGTTTTATATTAGTGTACGCTCAAATATGAGACTTTACAGGACACATTTTAACTAACCAATACTCCGGCATTTTTTGATGTATCTTTCCCAAATTACAGATCCTGGTTCATGTTAATGGTAAGAAAGAGCAGTGAAAGTTTCAGGCTTTTCTCTTCAATAGTTTTTGAGATGTTCACGTTTCAGTGTGTGAAGTGTTTGCTATATGAACCTGAAATTTCACAGCAATCATTATATGTGCTCACCTGTGCAGACAGCCGTGCTGAGGTGGGATAACCCGTCACAGGACGGTGAAGCTGTGGAGCTCTGTTTGCCCACAGTCTGAGACACGTTCTCTTCTTTGTGTTTGCCTCACATGTGCGACCATCACAGAAACGAGGGCTCGGCCTTTGTTCAGGGTAACCTTCACCTGTCCTGTTTTGGGGCAGTGCTGGTTCACGAGTCCCTCACTGTGTTACATCTATACAACGCTGGTTATTCCTCACATAGGTGATGGTCGTCATGTTAGTAAAAGCAGTGTGTTTCCTGAATGGAGACACATCTGAAAATCACGACTGTAGCATTATTACATTCAGCACAAACTCCCCTCTGACATTCACAGCTGCAGACTACACTACACATGTGTCACTGATGCCAAACCCATGACTGCAGAGTGTGATGTGGTGTGTGTTTGCAGGGCCGGGCCTGTGAGCAGAGCGGCGTCTGACATGTGAGCAAAGAGAAGACGTGGCCATCGAAGTTAAACATGGTTATTAAAGTGAAGAGAAGAGTCTTTCATATCGACTCATTTCTACTCGTTTCTACTGGTTTCACTGTTCAGTGCTGAGTTTTCATATATGTTCACAATCCTGTGCATTGTTAGTTCTTAATGTGTCTGCTATCTTAAAGATGGAACAGTACAGGTAATGCATATTAAAGATGATGTTTACAGTCCACTGTCTTTATACCATTTGACTACATTAATACAGATTAATGCACTACAGGAAGCACAGGCATCAGAGGGCCACGGTGCTCTGAAGGTCTTCTGCAGGTCATCTGTTCCCTGATGAACGGCGTGCTCTCTGTGGTGCCACTACCACGAGTCACAGTCAGGAGGCGCTCAACCTCTCCTACATCCTCTGACACAGCCATGCAAACACAAAAGCACCCCCTGACTGCACTAACACCTCTCAGGGGTCACCTGCTCCTAGGGTTCAGCTGGCAGACATCTTTTATGTTGTGAAACCTGTGCAGCTAACCCTGATTGTGTTCAGGTACTCGTGGATCTCTGCATCGGTCCTGATGGGAGCCAATGGGAGTGTTCTGCTAAAGTTTCATCATTTAAATAGTTGCTGTCCTCCAGCTGGACGTGTGCCTGATTTAGTCACTGCAGAGAGTAAAATCTAAGCTGAAAGAAGAGTAGAAAAAGTAAATGCACACAGGAGTTGCGTTTTGTTAATTGTACAGCTTTATTGTTTCTTTAGTATGGACTCTCAGTAGTGAGCAGGTATCCACTGAACAAGGCCGACTGCAGTACAGGATATATGTAAGACGAAGCAGCAGGGGCTTCAGAGTAAGAACAAGAATGGGAGGGGCCAGGCCTAAGAGACCCTCAGTGATTTTAATATGTGGGACAGGACAGGTGAGACATTTACCTCCAACCATCTGCACTGTTAGAGTGCTCGCTCTGAAACTAATCTGCAGCAGTGACGTGTCAGGCCATGTGACCTCTCCAGGTGTCCTGAGATGACTTAAAGACTCCAGCCCCCCCTCACTGAATTGCCTCCATGGGCTGATCTCTGTTATACTCAAAAAAACAATCATACTAATGATACTGTATGAGTTAAGAAGTAACTATAGAAAGAAGCAAGGAGGACACAGATATCCTCTAAGGAAAGGGAAAAGAAGAATTCTGTAGTCATCCATCCCAGATGATGCTGGTCATCCTGGGGCTGAGCTACTGCAGCACCCCAGCACCCACCGGCATCTGGCCTCTAGGAGGACGCGGCAGCGTTGGTCTTGTCATCGCGGGTGATGGGGATACTACGCTCGCTGCGGCCAGATTCGCTCCCCCCGCTGACCTTTGGTCCGGTCAGAGTCAGCAGGCCGTCGGCTGACAAGGTGCAGGTGATTGATGATTGGTCAACGCTAGAGGGGAGGCGGTAACGGCGGTGAAATTCACGAGAGACGTAACCGTGGTCGTCCTGAAAAAGAGCAACATTGATGCCATGAAGCCACTGTCAGTGATATAGATTACAGGTTTGGGATAGTGAGCACATTTGTTCCCAGCTGATGTTCTGAAAGTCAAAGGTCAGAAACTCCCTTCAAAATAAAAGGCTGATCCTGATACAGCAGTATAAGAAGGCCTCATACAGACTATTTGAGCTCATGCTGTATATTGTGATACAACAATAAACCACCTGAGTTATTCTACACAGTTGAAGGGAAGAGGTGTCTGAGGTCGAAGTCTTTTGTAGCGTGGGTGCAGTGAGGTGGAAGGATCCTGGTGTGTACTTCCTTTTCGTGTTTGAATGAAGTTGTTGTGTACTCAGGTCAGTCAGCCAAGATAACGTATGTAATGAAAGCTGTATGTTTAGTCTTCTCAGTTCATCGTGACCTCTTTCTCCTCTTTCCATTTCTCATGAAACAAAGAACAATGATGGAGTGTGGTATACAGACACAGACAGCTTTCAGATGTCTGTGGTATACAGGCACAGACAGCTTTCAGATGTCTGTGGTATACAGACACAGACAGCTTTCAGATGTCTGTGGTATACAGGCACAGACAGCTTTCAGATGTCTGTGGTATACAGGCACAGACAGCTTTCAGATGTCTAAGCAGGCACACTCCTGTGATCAGTACATCCTTTAAAAGTGAAGCTTCTGTGCAGTCTAACAAGAACAGGTTTACAAACAGACACGTCTAACCACTGTAGAAGTGGAAAGCTCCTTTTATACATGTGCTTTTGTTACATTCACATTAACTGAGGATTTTTCTTCCCCGTCTTTGCTGGCTCATTGCTGCATCACTGATCCGAGGAATGTCTAAAATTCCTCAGGAAACCTTCATGTCTCACTAACTCATGCAGAGAGGAGGACTACCTGTCTTTCTCCATGCTTGCCCTGGATCTCCACATAGTCATCAGTCACTTTCACACTGAGCTCGTCAGGAGAGAAGTGCTTGACATCCAGGTAGACTGTGAACTTATCCCTGTCAGATCTCACCTGAGAGAGACACACAAACAGAACATTTCGTGACCTTGACTTCTTAAACTTTAGTCATCACTTTAATTTCTTGACAGCATTATGTGGAGCACAGTAGAGCTTATGATTCACTATAAATAAACTCAAAACAAACCAAATCAGGATACTACACATGCATGGCTAAAATCAGAGATGTACATTGTTCTGGAGTATTTTAAGTCAACACTAAAAACATGTTTCTAGAATAGAGATCAGTTGGATTGTTTGATCCGGTTACCTCTGAGACGCCAGAGTTGGAAAAATCCAAAAAGCTGCGGAAGAGTGACTGTCTGTAATAGGGGCTGATGGTGGAGGCGGTGTAAGGGAAGAGGTCATAATCGTACATGCCTTCGCCGAAAAACTGGTCAAAGAGTCGGGCAGGGTAGACGGAGCCCAGGGCACGTCTGAACCAGGGGTGCTGGATGGCAATATCCATAGTAACTGAAGACAGCCTGGTCTGCTTTGGCTTGGTTTGGTTTAGGCTGGCAGAAGTACCTGCTTCGCTCAGGATCCCGCAGGTTAAAAATGGAGATGAGGTAAGAGTGAGAGAACAGAGTGATGGTCAAAAGCAGTAAGCAAAGAGTGAGCGCTTTGTTCCCCACTCTACAGCTGCCTCCTCTTTATATACCTGAGAGCCAGAAAGAGAGGCTTTAGCCACGATCCCTCTGGAATGGCATTATCTCAGCATGGTGGGTTGGGCCCCGTCAGCAGAATCAGGGTTGAGGATGGGGGGGCACCGCTAGGTCCAGTCCCTGCTGAGACCCGGTGGCACTCACGCATCAGACAGCCAGGGCTGCCAAAACAAACCGTGCTAGACGAGAGGAGGGCGGGCGAGACAATGAGCTCGGGAAGCCAAGTACAGACACAGAGGGATTTTACCTGTGTGACAGTGCATCAAGCACACACACACATATCTGTTCTGTCAGTCAGTCAGTGACATAATGCTGCTGTATTGTTCTGCCTGTGTGGTTGGATGACGGGCAGATTTAGAAACAATGCTGTCCAATGGAACAACAGCAGACACAGAAACGAGAGCAGACCCGTAAAGGAAGGATGCCCTCTCTCAGCTCTGAGGTTTTACTCAGCAGGTCTTCAAATGAGCTAAATACAGCCACATGGCATATTACACTATGTCTTTATTTAAGAAAAGCTCAACAAACTTCTTCCATAGGAGTGAAGAGGGTACACAGAAGCTAGGCGCTGCTGATCAGCTGCACTTGATTAAAAACAGATGCAGAGGCCGGCTCGTGTCAGGCAAAGGCAGCAGCGGTGATCCCGGCTCCTCATGTGTGCCGGCTCGGTGACCACACTCACTGCTCCAGCAGCGCCAAGAAAACAGTTCTAGTTAACTGGAAATAAAAACATTAACATTAATCACTGGTTAAATGTCCTGATATCAATGAAGAGTTTCTGCCTCCTTACAGAACAGGATGACACACGTTACTAACACATGGTCTCCATTCTGTGGCTCATTAAATGGAACTTACCATACACCATAATGAACACCATTCATTTTCCCGTCTAAGCATATCACTATCATTGGATTTATCTATCATCACTGACATCACTGCAGACAGCAAATGATCACTCCAGGGGTCCCAGCATGAGTTAACTGGGCTTTCTATTCCTTTGGATCCTGGGGGGACCCTTATGCTCCAGTGGTGGCTGTATGGTCAACCCTTTCTGCCTGGGTAGTGTGGGGCGTCCAGGAGCCCTGTTCAGGCCCAGGGCTTTTCGGGTGATACTGGCCAGTTTTGGCTAGGTGCCCTGGCTGGCCCTGGGGCTGCGGGGCAGTAGGTTCCCTGAGTGCCCTCCTGGTGCCCATCCTCCCTTGCCCCTCTCAGGGGGCGCCTCCTCCCTGTTGCTCCGCTTCCCTCACCCTAAACTTATTGTTGGACACATCAGTGCCCTCCATATGACAGCCCTGACCCTGCTGTGCACCTGTGCATACCTCCCAGAGACTGCTGTCTCTGCTGAGACCTCCTTCGAGTTTGAGCACCCTGCATACAAACCTGTTCCCAGGAGGGGGTGGCGAGGGCCCATCCTGTCCCTGCACCCGTACCAGTTGTCGTCACCTTCAGAGTTGCCTTCAGAGTTGCTGTCACCTTCAGAGTCACCTTCAGGGTCAGAGTTGCCTTCAGAGTTGCCCTCGCCTGCAGTGTTGCATTCAGCATCACCTACGACATCGCACTCTCCTTCAGAATCTCCTTCAGAGTCACCATCACCTGCTGCCTCGCATTCATAGTCACCTGCAGCACCGCCCACAGAGTTGCCTTCCCAGTCACGTGCATCATTGCCTTCAGAGTTGCTGTCACCTTCAGAGTCACCTTCAGGGTCAGAGTTGCCTTCAGAGTTGCCCTCACCATTGGAGGATCTTTCCCTCCTCTCTCTCATACCTTCAACAACAGCAATGTTCTCCTTTTAAATCTCCCTCAAAGCCTAGCTTTCTTTTCCATAAGTGCAAATATTTAACATTCTTTGGGTTGTGTTGGTTCATATATTTTGATCTCCTTCCCAGAATTAGTTTTTCCAACAGACAACATGAATAACAGCTTCCCATATTTATGTATTTTATTTTTTATTATCAGTGTGATTTCATTAAGTTTCTTAATATACTTTTATAACATTTTTTCCTTTTCTTTTTCCTTTTATGATTGCAATCAACAAATCTCAGATCCTTTCATTATCTTTTAAGTGCACAGTTTGTTTAGTTTTACTGGTTTCCTTCAGGCAATCACAGACTGCTCCTAACCCAACCTGGTCCCAGACTCTTACAGAGTAATAGTTAGGTGTTCCTACCTGTACAGTAGCCAGGTAGATCCTTCAGGTGTGCCCCTGGTATTCTTAGGTCAATCCATAGAAGGATTCTGGCCTCACAAATCTCCAAACCACCCTGTCCACAGTGCAGAAGTGGGCTTCCATGAAAGAGTCGCCTTCAGACTCGCCGTCACCTTCAGAGTCATCTGCATCATCACCTTCAGAGTTGACTTCAGAGTTGCCTGTTTTGTTGCTTTCAGTCACCCATCCTTTAAGTGTTTGTCTCGTCATCGGAGTGGATGCAGGCGACGCTGTGGGGGGACTCTGAAAGTGGGGGCAACTCTAAAGGCAACTCTGAAGGCGAGGATGAGTCTGACTCACCTCCAGAGTCTGTGAAGACGACTCGGGAGGAGAACAGACACAACTCGTAGAGAATACGAGACCAAGGAAGGAAAACCACACACAGCACACAATAAGACAGGAAGTGACAAACACTGAGACAAAAGGGGCTTAACACAGGACACAGAGACACAACTAGGACAGGCTGGAGATGGAAAGGAATAATCATAAAACAAGGAACCCAATAACCTCAGAAGCATAAGAATATATTACACATAAAGGCAAGGAAAGGAACTGGAACCTAAATGATCTCAAATCTAGTATCCCACAACTCAAGAACTCAAAACCCAAGACCCAGAGACCATGACAGCTATCACTGTGACACAAAATAACATTGTATTGATGGTAGCACTGTTAGGACACATGTAGACCTGATGCAGACCTGAAACCTAATAAACCTAGAGGACAAACTCTGAAAGGCTCCTCTTAAAGATTATGTCAAAGGCCAGGCTCGATAATCATCACAGTAAAGTTACATGTTTATGGACATGTGGGTTTGTAGAGCAGATTCAATGAGGAAGTTTTGTGTTGTGTTTAATGTGCACGTCAGTCAGGCTGTGTCTACATTAAGTGATATTCAGGGAGCAGTGCTGCTGCTCTGAGTGAGGGGCCTGGTGTTGTGTGGCACACAGGCAGCCTGACACAGAGACGATCACTGTATGAGCACGTCTGCAGAAGTCAAGCAGGTTACACTACAATAGGAAAGAAGCCTTTATGCACAGTACACATTACATCACAGTACGGCATAGTTTGTAGCTAAGAGTGAATTCTAATTTACAGCTAAGGGTCACTTCCCATGTCTGTTGTTTCACCAGCAGTGGCTTCCCGCTGCCTGAATTAATCAAATCCCACAGGGCTTTGGGCAGCCAACACAGGGGCTTAGCCGCTCCACGCAGCCACAGGCCAAGAGCAACTGGGCTGGGGAGCAGGCTCGGGATGTTTTAGGGGCAGTTTAGGCAGCTTGTTAAGTTCGGGGTTGCTACCGGATGCAGATGTAGTTGGACTGGCTGCAGTTCAGCAAAGTCAGCATTCTGAGTTTTTTTTTCAATGGGACAGACAATGGCCGGGCGCGCTGTGTTTCCACAGCTCTGAAAAGCTGTTTTGGTCGACAACCTGGCAAGTCATCCTCATATTCATTACTTTTTCATAAGAAGGTGAAGCAGGTTTATAGAGACAGGCACTAATCTGAAAATAAGTGCAGTTAAAAGCCAGTGTGCCACAGAGCTACTGACAGAGAAGCATGTGATGATTTATGTGGACAAACAGGTCAGAGACCCATAAATGACCCATCATCACATATTCAGTTCTCAGCAGAATGAACAGCGCTCTTCTAAAACACACAGACGACCCTCATTTAGTGACGATGTGATGGAGACGACCGTCCTGCCACCACCCCAGCAGCTCCCTTCAAGGCTTTGGCACCACCTGCAGAGCTTTGCTGTAGTTCTGGGGGCCGATGACTAGTGCTGCTCACATCCTCTAAAAAGGACATTTGGATTAGTTACACCTGTTAACACTGCTCATTAACACAGATATCTAATCAGCCAATCACACAGGAGCAGCTCACTGACAGACATGATCAGAGAGACCTGCTGAAGTTCAAACTGAGCATCAGAATGGGGAGAAAAGGAGTCCAACCCACTGTGAACTGATAGAGAGGCCAGTGAGTGTAGGCTGTACACCGCTCATTTAATTACATGAGAATTATTTGCTGCAAAGGTGCTTGATTTTATGGCAGGCCTTTAACTAACGAGAAGAACCTTTTTCTTTCTTCAGCATTTCCATGGATTGAAACTGAGAACAGTTCCTCTGCCCTCCCTCTGCTGCCCCCTGTTGGTCCGTCTTTGCAAAGTATGATGAGGAGTGGGAGCAATGTTTTACTTTTATATGAAAGGCTGAACCCTGTCTGGCATCATCATCATCCAGCAACTTCTTCTTAATAATAATAATAATTATTATTATTATAATTATAATTATTTCATAAACTAAATTGAGCAATAGACTGATCTGAACTGAGCAATTTAAATTTGGCCACTATCACATTCAGTGATTCACTCCTTCTTTTAGACTGCTTCCTGAAAGCTTCCCTTTCTGCTGTTTGCATGTGCATGTATGCAGCAGCTGCATGATCTCCACAGCAATAACCCTGCAACATCAGTTTAATTTTCTGCAAAGGTCCTGCCTCAGACGCCTCAGGACCGCCTCGTTAGCCTGACCTGAGGGGCGACCTTTGGAGCTGAAAAATGAAGCAAAGTTCCTCTAGGTGCTGCTAGAAACTGTCTCCAAATGAGCCTCAAACCCCACAGACTGCTGTGTTAAAATCCAACCTTACAGCATTGAGCAGCATGTCTACAGCCTTCAGCAAATGGTTTGGGCCTCTGTACACAGGTGCCCCCTTCATAAAAACTTCCTGTTTTAAACAAAAGCAACACTCTGCAGCATCAACAGCAGCTACCTGTCATGGTCCTGGGCCCTGCTGTTTCCACCTGCCCTGATGACCTAGTGTGTGTATTTAAGTGGATGTCTGGAGTGGATCTGGATTCCCCTCTAATTAGTGATAACGGCCTACTGAGACGGCTAGTCTGAACTACACTTATGGGACTGATAACTGTTAATAAAGTGCATTTAAGGACTGATAACACTCAAATCGGCTGAATTAGAGCGGCAGCTGGCTGCTGGGAGGGACTACGATGAATCCAGATCCACTCCAGACACCCACTCCAGTCCACGTCACACTGGAACAGTGTTCCTCAATTAGGACGATGATAACAACCTTTTTGACCAGCTAGGAGGTGGAGACGGCCCCTCCTGGCCCTTAACTATGGGTCTGATAACTGTTGATAATGTGCATTTAATGGACTGATAACATTGGAAGCGGGTGCTACAAATACCCTCACATCCTAAAAGAAATCAGTTTTATGATATTAACTGCATTAATCCAGACATTTACATTTAAACATGTGGACAGATGAGTCTCCTGTTTGGATTAAATCTGCATTTGAGCTGATTGTTTTTGTTAGTTTATATCTGTTTACTTGAGCTCACACAATTTAACTGATTTGCCATAACCACAAACAGCTAATCCAGCATCGAGCGGCTCAGTGAATGTGGTCTGGACTCTGTGGAGGAGACTCGTGGTCTCACTGGTTTCAGAGACCTGTAGAAGGACAGAATCCCTGCTCCGTGATCCAGATACCCTCCGACTCTGGGAGACCGAGGACCTGAGATGGAAGTGCTGATATTGTTGTGAATGAATTCAGTAGAGTTTATTACAGCCCAAGATCTGTTATTACATCCAAATTCACTTTCAGGAAATTTGGTTCTGCTGATATCCTTGTAGGTGACTGCTGCTGTGGTGACCCATGTTCCCTCCGCCTCCCAGTAGCAGCGTCCAGTCAGACTCTCTCTGCTCAGAACCTGCTGTCTTTGGGTGAATCTGTCTGGATGATCAGGATATAACTGTTCTTCTCTCATCACTGTAGCTTTTCTGTTTCCTTCAGGTAATAACAGCGGTGTGTGTGCAGTGTTTGGATCCAGTGTGAGGTGGCATGAATACAGTAAGAATTCAGCTCTGGTTGTGGGCTGTGGTTGTGGCAGTAGAACATCAGCCTCAGTCACTCTCAGTGAGATCTTGGTCCATCGTTCTTTAACAGTATCCTGTAGTTCCTCTCTGACCTCTGACAGAACCACTGTCACATCATCAAAGTACCTCAGAGTGTGAGTATCAGTGCTGAGTGTGTTTGTGGGTTCACTGACAGGCGACAGCAGAGGGTAACTCTGCAGGAACTGGATGTGATCTGGTGTGTGTGAGAGCTCAGTGTGGTTCCTCCTCAGGTCACTGAGCTCCTGTTGCAGCTTCTCCTGAAGCTCTCTGACTCGACTCACCTCTTTATCCTGCTTAGATCTGATCTGCTGCTTCAAATCAGAGCTTCTCTTCACAAAGAGCTGGATGAGATCAGTGACGATCTTCTCACTGTTATGGAAGCAAACTTGTGTCATCAGGATCTGAATTTTACATGCATTGAATTTCTAGCACTGAATTTTTTTAATGCCGAAAAAAGTATCAGAATTTTTTGCCTCTGAAATTTCACTGTCTCATTTTCATATTATTTTATCAGGATAAGAAATTCACCTATTAAAAATTCGATGCAGATATTTTCGAGTACTCAAATTCGATAGGCCAAATTCAGCGTCTAAAATTCGCAGGCAAAAAAATGCGCAAGAAACATCCGCCCGCCCCAGGGAAGAGCGATCGATGCCGTGTGAAGGCGAACCAACTTTCAGCCAATCACGCAACGCTTCTTCAGTCATGTGGTACATGGCTGGCGCCCAGCTGGGAGACAGATGAACAATGGTGGCAGCACTATCAAATTTCCCCTCTGTGGGACAATAAAGGCTGTTTCTTCTTCTTCTTCTTCTTGTAAACAAATTATTCTCTTACTTTTCTTCAGTATCAGTGTAGTACCTGACACACAATGTAAAAGACTACACATGTATGTTGCTGCTAATGCCTTTTATTAAAAATTATAACAATTAAAACGTATAACCGTTCTACTGCTCACTAGATGTAGTGCTAACCTAAAGGCTTGTTATTCTGAAATTACGTACAGAAATAGATCTGCTCGTTACAAATGTCTAAAACATTTAGATTACAGTTTTCCAAACGTTTTCTAGACGGTTTTGTACATGACATCAGCTTACGTTCTCTAACCTGTAGGGGGCGGTCGGCAGTAGACTTTAACAACACTGGCGGCAACGAGCAAGAACAACAACAACAATCATGGCGGCACCGAACTACGGCTTTTCGCTATTTTAGAGCGAGCGGAGAAAAAAGGCGACAAAAGCGGTGTGACCTTTGAACCCACGGAGACAAACTTAGCAGTGAGCGACACCCACTGTCTGCGCATGCGCTGCTCTTCCGCAGGCTCTTTTAGCTATAATATTGTTCTATTTGGAGGCATTGATGAGTTTTCCTGTAAGCATAGTTGTCCTATATAAATATGCTTGTGACAGTCATCAGATACTTAGTATTTCATAGTGCTGTCATAGTTATGTAAAGGTCAAAGTGAATTATGCTTTTCAGTGTGCGTTTCAATGCAGGTTCTTCTGGAGCATCACTTGGCCACAAGCAGATGATGATGATGACGATGATGATGATGAAATCAGCTGACATCAAATGTCGTGTCAGCTCCTCCAAGACTTCATCACCAGGGTTTGGCTGTTACAGCATATTTGCACATGTGCTTTAAACAGAATTAGGATGTGTTCTGGGTGTAAAATTTAATTAAAAATCAACTTTTGATTTTAGTTTTTTTTTTAATGTAGCAACACCAACTGAACTGCTGATATTCTGACAGGCTGGGAGGTCCTGCCAGCAGCTCTGCAGAGGAAATCACAGCCTCAACCTGCTCTGAGATTCTGCTCGTCCCTTCCCACCACAACCATTAGACTTCAGTGACTCGCTCCTTTTTCCACACAGGATTTAGTTTAGTGTGAAAGTGCCAGCTGATATTTCCATAATTCAAAGGTTTGAAAAAAGTTTTAAAAAGTCATCTGGACTTGGTTTTTTCCAAGAGACTCTGTCAATTCAGAATTGAAATGTCTTCAACTTCACAAAACCAAGTCCAGATGATTTCTTTATCAAAACCTGCAAATCTTCACTGTTCTTAAAATAAAACCACCTCATCACTACAGGAACCAGAGCAGTCGAGGTTTCAGGCCTAAAAAAGTCCTGAGTTTACATGTGTTAGCTGCATGGACGCTATTCACAGGAATTCATGGAATAAATATTTAGGCTTCAAACCTTCCATATCCTCCCTTTGACTCACCAAAAAGAGCAAAGGTGGAGTTATTTTGATTCTTGGATCCTCTTTTATTCACAAAATAAGCAAAAGCTCACAAAACTGAACAGCACCATATAAATGTTGCAGCCAAAGCAGCTTTGGTGTCAACTTCCTCCTTTAAGGCTCACATTTGTTCTCAGGTCAGAGGGTACGCCACCTCTGGGACCACAATGCCCGAGAGCTGATTTTAAGGAAGTCCACCATCTTCCCATTCCGTACGGGAAAAGTCCGGATCCTACAGAAACAAACGGACTGAGGTTTGAAACTGACACCACATGTATATAAAAGCCCGTCCTAATAAAACTAAATGTTAAAACATGCACACACTTCTGTACCATCTGCTCCATCAGTCGGGTGGTGACACATCCACCTTCTTCAAGGTAACGAGAACATCGTAGTAGATGCTCGTTACAGCGACCCACGGGTCCCTCCACAGCCTCTCAATCCTAAAGTTACACAAACATCTGAATCTAAATATTTAAGGTTGAGAATAAAGCATTATTATAGATCATTTAAAAGGTAGTAAAGCCAAGCCAACTTTATTTATATAGCACTTTAAAAACAGCAAGTGCTGACCAAATGCTTAACATTAAAACAAATATGAAAGCATTAAAAACATTAAACATAATTAGAATTGATAAGTAAATGAGGTATGGAAATTTCATCTTTTGGTTATTTGTATTCATTTTCATAACTTTATCAATACATCTTGCTACATACAGCACACTCTAGATTTCTTCTATAAGTATTAGGTGACAGCGTCCAAGCAGCAGTGTCAGCATTGTTCTGAACTAACAGCTGGTTATCAACACAGATATAAAACTGCTCCTCCCAGTACCACAGACTGAATATGAGGAGAGCAGCGTCCAGATTTTCCACTCTGATCACCATATACACCCTAAAAAATTTGATAGTGTGAACGTAGCCTAAGACTGGAGCACAGCTTGTTTTGTGACAACTAAAGAAAATGACACATTTGAACCATCTGAACATTATAATGAAATCAAATATTTTTGGCTGGGTGGCTTATTTTCACCATGCCACAGTTCTCTCTTCAAGGGAGTTGTTCCTCCCCACTGTCGCCAAACGCTTGCTCGCAGGGGATCGTCAGATTGTTGGGGTTTTTCTTTCTTTACTTTTTCAATCATCCTTTGAGATGATTATTTTTTTCTTCGAATTGTCTGTTATGTGTACAATATCGAATAAAAAAATTTATAATAAAAAAAAAGAGACACTGTGTTTGTTAAAAACTCTTAACTGTCACTGTCTATTATACAAAACTACTAATTATGTAACAGATTATTCGTCCTTCACCTACAGAATAACAAGCAAGATGAAATGCATTATATTCCCAGGATTTAATCAGGGTTTCCGCGGGGTAGTCAAAGGTAGTCAAAGGTAGTCAAAGGTAGTAAACAGAATTTGAGTTGGTAGTAAATTTTTCATCACTCCTTCAATATATTTTGACTTTTCCATTGATGCAGACTTTTTGTTTTAAGTTTGTTTAACTATAAGATCTGTATAAAAACATAACTACTCAGCAGGACCCGAGCAGACGAACGGTCCCGCTGTCCGATCTGCTGTGCGCATGCGCGGAGTCAATGTAGAAAATGTAGTTTTCACTACTTTGGCTCGATGACCCGGCAAAGACTGGCTTAACCCTCCGGAGTCCACGGACACGCTGGTGCGTCAAAATGACATCGCCGATTTTAGATGACATAGCATGACACACTGCTGCCATGAATCGAAAATGCAGACATCAAACTATGTTTTTAAATTATGTAAATAGGCCAAGTAAAACCAGAGTTATGCTCAATAATTTATGCCGTGCGTTTTCCTGTATATTGTCCTCACCTTTGATACGCGTTTTGTGCAGAAATAAACGGCGAAAACGTGAGTTTCGCTAACAGAAAGTGCTTGCTAATTTTTTTTTAATTAGACAAAAATGTACAAACCAACAAGTTAAGAATCACATATAGCTTAACTATTAAGATCTTACACAACTTCAATTAGAAACCTGTCTGCAAAAAAAAAAATAACTAGAGAACAAAAGGAAACAGGACAGAAAGAAAGAAAGGCATATACTCAGAGCTAAAATCAAAAGGTGAAGAAAATAAACAAAAAGATAAGAAGAACATAGCAAGGGGTGTACAATATGCAGATAACTCAATGAATCACTAAGTATCATTCATAAAAGAATACAATTTTTGGCTTTTGGGGAGTTTTGTAAGTTTTAATGATTTCTTATATAAATCAAATTCATTCTTAAAAAAAAATTAAAAATAGGGGACACTTTTGTATTCTGTTTTTGTGTATGAAGAACTTGGCCAAACATACAATTTCATTGACACAAATTTCTTCTTTTTTTGTTCCCTAAGATTAAAGCAAATGTTATATCATCTCTTGACAGAGAGGCTGGTGATGATGGAAATTTTCCTTTTAGCCATGCTTGTACTTCCATCCAAAAACAATTAACTTTATCACATGAGAAGAATAGATGGTCACTGGTTTCAATATCTCTCTCGCAAAATATACAAATATTATCTTCAATATTAAAGCGTAACCTGAGTAACTCTTTAGATGGGTAAATATTATTCATAATTTTAAAGTGTCTCTTTTGCTTTGGGGGGTATGGGGAAAGAAAGATACATAGTTCTTATTTTGGCAATTGATAACTTATCAAATTTATTTAAAATACCATTTTTATTTTGGTGACCAGGGAATAACTTTTTTGTAAAACATTTTCTAATAAAAAGGTTTTTGCACTTCCTGTCCAGAATTGGAGTTCCCTGGATTGACAGCGAGGGCAATTGTGGTTGTAATTTTTGATAGGTCATTACATTTTTCATAAGAGACACAAATTCTCAGGGCAATGCATTTTGTAATCTGATAAAGTCTAATACAGGAGGATTAAAGCTGTGCATTGTACAAAATTGTTCATAATCTAAAAGGTTACCATTGTTATCCATTAGGTCAGCTATGGACCATATATTCTTCTGAAACCAATCTTTGTAGAATAATGATTTGTTACGATGCAGTATATATATCTGATGTTCCATATGATAATAGAGTGGGGTGAGTACGTACATATATCATTTTCCAGTATAATAATACCTGTTTATGAAATTCTGACAATGAAACAGGAATCTTGTTAACATCAAAATCAGAGATGAGCAAAAAACTTAAGCCACCAACTGTGTTGAATACCGTATTTTCCGGAGTATAAGTCGCACTTTTTTTCATAGTTTGGCTGGGGGTGCGACCTATACTCCGGAGCGACGTATATGTGACATTTATAACACATGAACCAAAATACTCCAGCCACTTGACATCTCCGTGAACTGCAGCTTTAAGGCAGTCTTGCGTAACCTGTGGGCGCAGTGGATGATGGATGGAGAGCACAGCTTAACGGCAACTGGGAGAATGCGCCACCCAACTTTCCTGGAAGTCATTGGATGGATCAAGAAAACATGGGCTTCAGTGACAAACCATCCTGTTGGGATTCAGAAAGGCTGGAATAATTGGAACTGCAGCTGACGACGAGTCTGACTAACGCGACACAGAAGAGGAAGCGGCGCTTCGTCTACGGAGTGTACGGAATTGTTTAGAAGTGACACAGAGGATGAAGAATTCAATGGATTGATGGTTTGGTTAACTTGTTAGTATGTTCTTTATGCTATGGTTATCTGAATAACTTAATGTTACGTTAACATACCGAACACGTGTTCGTTGTGCGTCATGTAGCTGAATGTGTTACGTTAGCATAACGTAGGCGTAACCGTGTTCGTCCTGTTCTTTAATCCATTATTTTAAATTGCCGTTCAAGATGGAATTTCTGCTCTGAGTCTCGGATTCTATCAACCCCCCCCCCCCCCCCCCCCCCAAAAAGTGCGACTTATAGTCCAGTGCGACCTATATATGTTTTTTTCTTCTTTATTATGCATTTTTTGGCTGGTGCGACCTATACTCCGGAGCGACGTATAGTCCGAAAAATACGGTAAGTGGTTTGGAATACAGTACCAGAACGAGCTCTGATGTCTGAGCCAAGATTTCAGCCAGTTGACCTTCAAGGCCCATTGAGACAATTTATATCAATCACTTTTAACCCTCCATCACAAGCTTCTTTCACCATATGACCTTTTTTCAGATAATGTGGTAAATGGTAAATGGACTAGTTCTTATATAGCGCTTTTCTACTCAGTATGAGCACTCAAAGCGCTTATACAACCTGTTTGCATTCACCCATGCACTCCCATTCATACAAGCACTTCCATTTTTATGAAGCTAAGTGCTTTTAATTAACTAACATTCACTCACATTCATACTCCGACAGAACGGTCGGAGAGCAACTTGGGGTTAAGTATCTTGCCCAAGGATACATTGGCATGTAGCCCGGAGTAGCCAGGATTCGAACCGCTGACCTTCCGATCAGTAGGTGACCTGCTCTACCTACTGAGCTACAGCCACCCAGTGGTCTGTTCCTCCAGATAAAATTAAGATTTATTTGGTTGATAGATTTTATCATTTGATTTGAAATGGCATTAGAGTACATTGGGTATATACATCTTGATAAACTTTCCATTTTGGTCAGATATATTCGACCTAAGATTGATAAATCTCTTTGGAGCCAAATGTTTAATTTAGATTTACATTCATTAATTTTACTTTTTATGTTCATAGACTGACTCATTTTTGGGTCCTTATTGAGGTGAATACCCAAGTATTTTATTTCTGATTTGATAGGAATTTGGCAAATTTCTTTTAGTGGTGAGTCGTGAAGCGCAAAGAGTTCACATTTTTTTAAATTCAAAGTTAAACCTGAAGGGCGCTATGCTGTAGTCGCTCGAGACTTTGTGAATCTCGGCAGTATCGTCAATGGCGGCGTGACTCTTTCTGCAAACGTTTGAGTGATTAGTGATTAGCTTTTTTTCCGCCAATTTATAAGTAGACAGGCTTAAAACTAATATAGGTAGTTTTTTAGCTAACTTAAATTTATTTCAGCAATCTGGAGGACGGTGAAGAGGACCTGGACAGTCTGCTGCGCTACATCGACGGGTGTTTTGAGCGAGTCGTTATGGGGAAAACCGACAAGACGCCAACTCCGTCCACGAAAAGAAGCCGCCCCGAAGATTCCCCAGAGGCGGTATCGCCACCCACCACCAATATCGTGGGCATTCTGGAGTCCATTAACAACAAGCTGTCAAGCTTTGACGCCCGCTTGGCCCTGGTTGAAATCCTCCACAAGGAGTTTCAGGCCCTGCGGGAGTCAGTCGAGTTCAGCCAGCATCAGGTGGAAACACTGGCTGCTGAAAACGCTGTCCTCAGAGAGTCGTGAATTCCCTCACCGAGGAAATGACCTGGCTCTTAGATGAAAATAAGAAAATCAAAGAATCTATTATCGAGCTTCAGGCCCGCAGCATGAGAGAAAATCTTGTGTTTTCAGGTATCCCGGAGAAGGCAGAGGAGGACCCGGAGGCTACAGTGAAGGAGTTTATCCAAACTCACCTGAAGCTTCCGGAGGACGCCGTGAAGACCATCGCCTTCCATAGAGTCCACCGCCTGGGAGGGAAATGACCCGGGGCACGCAGACCCAGACCGATCGTGGCCAAATTTGAACACTTCAAGCAAAAAGAGCTGGTGAAGAGCCGCGGCCGGGAGCTGAGAGGGACGGACTTCAGCGTCAACGATCAGTTTCCGAAGGAGATCCTGGAGCGACGCAAGGTCCTGTTCCCCATCCGGAAGAAGTTCATGCAGGGAGGCTCCCGGGCTGTCATCGCCGTTGACAAACTGTATGTAAACGGACAGCTTTACCGCGACAAAAGCACCACGCCATGGCTCTACTGATCGATCAGGTGATCTGTGTCCACATTAACGCTCTTTTCTGAGTTTTCTTTATTTCTTTCTTTCTTTTTTTTTTCTTTTTTTTTTCTACTTTTTCTTCTTTCTCTGCAGTTTTCGAAATGTATATTCAACTGTCTAAATAGTACCATTAACGCCGATTAATGAGCATAGTGCCGTGATCGTTTGTTTGTTTTGTTTTCCCCTCTTCTTATTTCAGTCTTATGTCACTCAGGTCACTTTTTTCACGTCTTTTTTATTTTTTATTTTTCTCTGCAATCAGCAGTATGTTTACGTCACTTGCAATGCTACAATTTACTACACTAACATACAGCGTGGACGCACACACACCAACATACAGCGCACACACACGCCAACATACAGAGCATATGCACACACATACACACACACACACACCAACATACAGCGCATATACACACACATCTTTAGTGAGCACACAACAGTCCATCAGTTAGTTTAAATATGAGCACACTCAGATTTGTCTCATGGAATGTGCACGGAGCTGGTTCGAGGGAAAAAAGACTGAAAATTTTTAATCAGTTAAAAGACTTAAAAGCAGATGTTCTTCTACAGGAGACACGTGTCCAAAACATCTGTGCACACTCTCTCCTCTCCACAGTTCCCTCACACTTACTCAGCCTGCTATAACTCCAAACAAAGAGGTGTAGCCATACTGATTAACAGGAAGATAAACTTTAACATTAGCAACACTACAATAGACCCTGAAGGTAGATTTATAATACTTAATTTATCTATACAGAATACAGATTTATGTATTGCTAGCATATATGGACCAAATGTTGATGACCCCTCCTTCTTTCATGCTTTGTTCACTTCACTCTCAGATCACTCTGACACCACACTTATAATAGGAGGAGACTTCAACCTGGTACTTAATGCAGATATTGACAGGCTCAGTACAGCAGTGAATCAGAGGAACTGGCAGTCTGCAGACATTCTTAAACAGTACATGAAGGATTTTGGTCTTTGTGATGCTTGGCGTTCACATCACCCCACTCTGAGGGATTATAGTTTTTTCTCACCAGTATATCACTCCCACTCCCGCTTAGATTACTTTTTAGTTAGCAGCTCCATGATGATGGACACCACAGACACTCAGATTCACCCTATCACGATCAGTGATCATGCACCGGTGTCTCTTTCTCTGACACAGAAAAGAGTCACACCACCAATCAGGAACTGGAGATTTAATACATCATTACTTAAAGAACAAGACTTCATTAATTATTTCAAAAAGGAGTGGGCTATATGCCAGGAATATCACCATGTGTTCTTTGGGAAGCAGGAAAGGCAGTAATGCGGGGCAAAATATTATCTTACTGCTCACATAAGAAAAATAAAGAAAAAACACTTATGTTAAAATTAGAACAGAAAATTTAATCTCTAGAAACAGCCTATGCTGCTTCACCACAAGAACATATAATTAACAACCTGAGGAAACTGAAATTGGAATTAAATGAAATAACTGATAAAAGGACACAATTTATGTTGCAGAGGCTGCGTTTGGAAAACTTTGAGCATGGAAATAAATCTGGAAAATTCTTGGCCAACCAATTAAAACTAAATAAAGAAAAAACAGCTATTTATTCCATTAAAGATTCAACTGGTAACATTACTCATGACCCACAACAAATAACTCTTTTAAAGACTTTTATGAAGCCAAGGGTGGCTGTAGCTCAGTAGGTAGAGCAGGTCACCTACTGATCGGAAGGTCAGCGGTTCGAATCCTGGCTACTCCAGGCTACATGCCAATGTATCCTTGGGCAAGATACTTAACCCTAAGTTGCTCTCCAACCGTTCTGTCGGAGTATGAATGTGTGTGAATGCTAGTTAATTAAAAAAAAAAGCACTTAGCTTAATTAATGATGGAAGTGCTTGTATGAATGGGAGTGCATGGGTGAATGCAAACAGGTTGTATAAGCGCTTTGAGTGCTCTGATTGAGTAGAAAAGCGCTATATAAGAGCTAGTCCATTTACCATTTACTTTATACTCACCACAGATTAACCCATCTGATACTGAAATGGAAGAATTTCTCAACAATATAAATCTACCAAAACTAAATGACGATCAAGCTGCAGCTCTGGATTTACCTCTTTCATTGTCTGAACTTAGTGAAGCAGTACAGCACCTCCCAAATAATAAAGCCCCAGGTCCAGATGGTTTTCCAGCCGAGTTTTATAAAGAATTTTGGTCAGAGCTAGCTCCCATTTTTTTCAGAATGGTAACTCAGATTCAGAGTGATCACATCTTATCTCCAACCCTAAACTCTGCTAACATTAGCCTGCTTCTTAAACCAGGCAAAGACCCCACATTCCCATCCAGCTACAGGCCAATCTCTCTCATTAATGTAGATCTTAAAATAATTTGCAAAGCCCTTGCCAAAAGATTAGAAAGTATTACTCCATTTATTGTACATCCAGATCAAACAGGCTTCATCAAGGGTCGGCACTCAGCCAATAATACACGTCGACTGATAAATATAATAGACTATTGTTCTATTAACAAATTAGAGACGACAATCGTGTCTTTAGATGCAGAAAAGGCATTTGATTGGGTAAATTGGAAATTCTTACTAGCAGTTCTACAAAAATTTGGATTCGGTTCATCCTTTATAAACTGGATCAGAACACTACACAGCTCTCCGAATGCGCGTGTTAGGACAAATGATCTCATTTCACAAAGTTTCAGTCTGCAGAGGGGCACTAGGCAGGGCTGCCCACTCTCTCCCTCTCTTTTTGTAATTTTCATTGAGCCGCTAGCAGCAGCAATCCGTCAAAACGCAAATATTAAAGGGATTCAAACTGAAAATATGGACCATAAACTTAGCCTTTATGCTGATGATGTATTACTTTTCCTTGGGAATTCACAAGCTTCTCTCTTGAAGACTATCACACTAATAGATAAGTTCTCATCTATATCTGATTACTCTATCAATTGGAGTAAATCAACAGTTTTGCCTCTGAATTGTAATTTCCATAGAACCTCTAGGACCCCACTAAAGTCAGGAAATATTAGATATTTAGGCATAAATTTTTCCGCCAGGCTCTCAGACTTGGTACGATTAAATCATACCCCCTTATTAAAAACAATAGAGGATGATCTCACACGTTGGAACTGTTTACCTATATCACTCATGGGGAGAGTTGCTGCCATTAAAATGATGGTTTTACCAAAAATTAATTATCTATTTTCACTGATCCCTAATAAACCTTCTATTCCTTGGTTCAAGTCACTAGATTCAAACATCTCAAAATTTTTATGGAAAAACAAACCGTCAAGAATAAGCTTAAAAACTTTACAAAAGCCAAAACAAAGTGGAGGTCTAGAATTACCAAACTTTTATTACTATTTCTTAGGGAGTAGATTGCAGTATATTTCAAAGTGGATCAAATCCAGTTCATTAGACAACCCATGGCTGGATCTAGAACAGGAGTTTTGTGGAAAAATAAAAATCTCGGATCTACCTTTCATTAGCCCTAGTATTAAACATCATAACTGCTATAAAAGCCTCAGTATAAATACCTCTCTGACAGCTTGGTGGGAATTTTAAAAAATAACTAAATCTTCACTTATCCCCTGTAAACTAACACCCATTTGGAACAATCCAGATATTTGTCAGAAAAAGAAAATGCTGAATTTTCCGTTATGGCGTGATAAGGGTGTAAATAATTTAGAACATATTATCCAAGATGGAAATCTTATCACGTTCCAAGAACTTATGTCAAAATATAGAATTGGCAACGGTAGATTTCTGGAATATCAACAACTTAAGTCCATCTTACAGGGAAGATTTAACCTTAATAAACTGAATCTAGAAATGCCTACATGGGTAACAGAATTTCTTAACCTCTGTACCCCAAAATTGTTGTCAAAATTATATAAATTATTACTAAAAACTGATGATTCAGTTTCCCTCCCAATTGCAAAATGGGAGCGTGATCTTTCTGTTAACCTGGATCAAAATTTATGGACAGAAATATGTTTAAATATCTTCAAAATGACTAAAAGACCCCAAGTACAACTTGTACAATATAAGATTCTCCATAGAACACACTATACTGGACAAAGGATGTTCCAAATGGGCCTTACACACTCAAACATATGCACCCACTGTACAAGCAATTCAGAGGAGAATTATCTACACGCTCTGTGGTCTTGTGTACCTGTTCAGAGATTTTGGCAGAGGATATGTGAAGACCTATCCACATGGTTTAGCTGTCGTGTGCCAACTTCCCCCAGACTATGCATCTTAGGTGACATCAGTGAATTAGTGATGGAGTCAAATATATCACACACAGTTCTTACCGCCTTGTGCATCACTAAGTAAACTATCCTCATGAATTGGAAGTCAAAAAATAAACTATGTATTACTCAATACAGAAATTTATTAGTAGATCATGTTAGTTTAGAGAGAATGTCTGCTTCATCTAAAGACCAATTGGAGGAATTTGACTCTCTTTGGTTCCCACTGATTCAATTCAATTCAATTCAATTTTATTTATATGGCTCCAAATCACAACAAACTGTCGCCTCAAGGCACTTTGTATTGTGGGTAAAGACCCTACAATAATACAGAGAAAACCCAACAGTCAAAACGACCCCCTATGAGCAGCACTTGGTGACAGTGGGAAGGAAAAACTCCCTTTAACAGGAAGAAACCTCCAGCAGAACCAGGCTCAGGGAGGGGGGGTCATCTGCTGAGGGGGGGCTGAAGGGAGAGAAAGACATGCTGTGGAAGAGAGCCAGAGATTAATATCAATTAATGATTAAATGCAGAGTGGAGTATAAACAAAGTAAATAAGGTGAATGAGAAACAGTGCATTATGTGAACCCCCCAGCAGATTAGGCCTATAGCAGCATAACTAAGGGAGGGTTCAGGGTCACCTGATCCAGCCCTAACTATAAGCTTGATCATAAAGGAAAGTTTTAAGCCTAATCTTAAAAATAGAGAGGGTGTCTGTCTCCTGAATCCAAGCTGGGAGCTGGTTCCACAGAAGAGGGGCCTGAAAGCTGAAGGCTCTGCCTCCCATTCTACTCTTAAGTATCCGAGGAACCACAAGTAAGCCAGCAGTCTGAGAGAGAAGTGCTCTGTTGGGGTGATACGGTACTATGAGGTCTTTGAGATAAGATGGTGCCTGATTATTCAAGACCTTGTATGTGAGGAGAAGAATTTTAAATTCTATTCTAGATTTAACAGGGAGCCAATGAAGAGAAGCCAGTATGGGAGAAATCTGCTCTCTCTTTCTAGTCCCTGTCAGTACTCTAGCTGCAGCATTTTGGATCAGCTGAAGGCTTTTCAAATAACAAATTACAATAGTCCAGCCTAGAAGTAATAAATGCATGAATTAGCGTTTCAGCATCAGTCTGAAATAGATATAAATGGGTAGATATAGACAGATAGATTTAGAGAATCTTTTGTCCCAGCAGCAATTAGGTTTTTAAACAATTTGTTCTGATTCTATACATTTTTATGTATGTTTTATGGTATGAATTTATTCATTTTTTATTATCTGTATTGTGCTACTGGCTGTGAAAATAATTGCCCCCTTGGGGATAATAAAGATCTTTGAATTGAATTGAACTGCTCTGAGAAGCAATGTTTCTAATTTTAGAAATATTGCACAAATGAAAAAAGCGGTCCCACATATTTATGTAATATGTACCATTTTTAGATTTATGATAATTTTGTGTTTTTACTGCAATCTGTTCTGTTAGTGTTCCCATTTAACAGTTTTTTTTTACGTAATTTTTTTGCAGACTTGTTTTTATAGTGCAGACCTATAAATACACCAAGGCCTGATTAAGCAACAGGAGACAGGTTGGGACAGAGGCACAAGTGCATGTAATCAATACAGATAAACACAGCCTGACAGGGAAGAAGAAGAAAAACACAAAGCCAGACACAAGCGAAAACTAAGAGAGCAAAACAGCGAGCAGAATGACACCTAATACAGCACAGAGACGGAGGAGCACACACAGGGAAACTGCAGGATAACCAACAGAGCCAAAGCAGAAACCCAACAGCTCGTGTGTGTAAAGCTCAGCACCACAGGAACAGCCACGAAAACACGAAGCAAAGAACAGGGTCTTAAAGCAGAAACTAGGAAACCACAAAGGACAAACAGCAAACACCGAGAAATGATCTCACTGTAATATTATTTAACAAGATACATGTGCCATGGTCCCGGGCTTTATGCTGTTTCTGCATTTTGAATTCTTAGTATATTTGATTTGGGGTCATCTTCACTCATTGATCTCCAACACCGAAGCAACACCAACCTGCACAAGGTGCGCTTGCTGGGCACTGAGGGGCGGGGGCCGGACTGCCACGGGTCACAGATGAGCCGCGGAATACAGTTTGTTTCCTGGCCTCATTAGCACTATTCAATAGATGGAGGGGGGGCAGAAATAGAGTGAAGAAAGGGGGGAGATGGGGAGAGGGGATGGAGAGATAGAGAGAGAGAGAGAGCGAAAGGAGAGAGGGAGGGAGCGCGCACTCACAGCTGATTTCCGGTAAGTTGCAGCCTATCTGGGCGCGGAGGAGGACGGCTCTCACCTGCCGCCCACAACTTTTCCTTCCTCCGTGGGGAGCTGCGGTTCGTCCGTCCTCTCCGGGCTCGTTACGGTGGGCGCTGACTGACCGACAGCCCGACCCAGCGGGCTTTTCCGGGTGGTGTCGGCAGCGCGGTGCCTGGAGGATGGGGCAGAGCCTGTAGCTTCATTTAAATCCGCACCAACAGCAGCAGGACAGGAAGCAGCTACGGAGACATGTTATAGCAGACACTCGGTAACATCATTTCGAGCTTAGACACGGGGCTACGCTGACCGCAGGGATGATGAGAGACTCCGCTCCTCCGCTGGGAGAGCGGCCTGGGTTGGAAGACGTGGCCGAGGAGGAGGACGTGTTTGCCGGAATAGAAAACTCCAAGAGTCCGCAGGTGTGTGCTGGTCCGGTAGTCCAGTGGGTCCTTCTACATATTCGCCGCCACACGGAGCGCAGAACTAATGCGATCTTATTTTATTTTAGGCTCCCACGCAGACACCGATGAAGGAGGTCGAGGAGGAGGACAAGGAGGGGCAGCTGGCGGTGTCCCAGATGGAGGCAGAGTTTGTCCAGCTGACCTTCAGGAAGCAGGTGTCTTACAGGTAGGAAGTCTCCAAACTAAAGTCAGCAGTGGTCCACAGGCTGGCTTCCCTGCTCTCTGTGGACTCTGACATGCTGTGGAAATACAGCAGCATATGTGCATTTAAACAGGGAAGTGAAAATTTTAGCATTTATTTTTGGGCTGTTTGCCTTTATTCACCCGTGAAGAGTGGGCAGGGGAGAGGGGGGCTCAGACCATTTCAGCTCTAACATGGATCCCTGCTCACACACTGAGGTCTAACAGAGTGAAATGGTTATGATTGCTGAATTCCTGATAGCTCTGCCTCACTAACATGAACAGTTTTCCAGCTTAAGGAAAACTGATGTGACCTAGAGTTCAGGAAGCTCAGGGTAACAGCTGTCTGTGTCTGTGTCTCCATCTTTCACATACCGTATTTTTTGCACTATAAGGCGCACTTAAAATCCTTAAATTTCCTCAAAAATCGGCAGAGTGTCTTATGTATGAATTCTTGTTGTGCTTACTGACCTTGAACCAATTTTATGTGCTACAGTGCGCTCAACAATCTGTCAAAATGTTTTAGTGTGACTTTGTTGAGGGACGCTTCACAAATATCGACATTTACCAGAGCGTACAAAGCGTGTGTGTGTGTGTGTGTGTGTGTGTGTGTGTGTGTGTGTGGGTGTGTGTGTGTGTGTGTGTGGGTGTAGGGGGGTGTAACACCCAGCTTTTCAAATAGTTAGAAAATGTTGGTCCGTCTGTGTAATTTGAGCGCTGATGGCCGAGGCATCCACTCCACTGCACCACTGCGTCTGCAGCGATACGGCGTCAGGTCTGGAGCCTCATTGAGTTCTCGATGAGTTGCCAACTTTTGTGCAACAAAACTCGCTGTCGGCTGTCTCAAAAGTTGCCAAAGGACGAATCAAGGTCCGGGGGAGTGAGTGCTCAGTACGAGCGCTGTATGTGCACAAAACACGGTGACGGTGGAGTTTTCAGGTTCCCGCTGTGGAGTCAAAAAGGGATTTCCTTTTTTTTTAATGTTTTTTCTTTGCTTATATAGGTAAATATACTGGTGCACAGGATTTATGAAGGGCTTATATACAAAATGAAGAAATGACTTGTTCTTACCCTCATTAATAAAGAATATATTGTAGCATCTGTTAAGACATTGAAGAAGATGGCGACAGATTGCCAGCAAAAGTTGCCCTTTTATTAACAATTAAATGGCTGCTGTGTGCCGCAACCAAAACAAAACAGTACCAACAACTCTGAAAATGACAGAGGGAACCCGGCATGCTTGATGCTGAAATCGCCCAACTGTTCAACTCAGACACTGAAGATGAGGAATTTGATGGATTTGAGGGTATTTTTCTGTATTTGTTACAACTGAACAATATTCTGAGTTATTGTGAATGAGTTGAATAAAGTTGGACTTACCTGACGCTTTTGTTTCGTTCTACATATGTTTTTATCATGCCTTATAACCCGGTGTGATTTGTGGCCCGCAAAATAGGGTACACACAAAGTGCATGTGCACAAAAATAAGTATGTGTTTTAGTGATTGTGTGATATGTTGTCTACACAGTGATGATGATTAAAAAAGTAACTGCTGTCAGTGTGGTGAGCCCTTCATCAGGACTGCAGCTATAGAGAGAATAGTGTGTGTGTGTGTGTGTGTGTGTGTGTGTGTGTGTGGTGACATGTCACAGATGGAGGGCTGGTGACAGAGGAGGATGAGGGGACGGGGGAGGCTGCTGAAGGGAGCAGCTGAAAGACGAACGCTTCATGTCTGTATCTTTGTGTAGCATGCAGAAACATTGCTGCTCGCTGAGCTGAAATGCAGCTGTGGGTCTGAGTGTGACCTGTGGCAGCGCGACACACCAGGTTACAGAAGTGGAGAGGCGCACAGCCACAGCACAGAGGCGCCTAATGCCAGGATGTCATTAGGCCCTGTTAGTCTTCAGCACACAGACGGCCTGTTTTCACTGGCTGTGTATTTGGTTTAGGGTTACAGGACGTAACCCCGGGTGTGTGTTTAAGTACAACATTTTCTGGGTTACCATGGTGACACGCTCTAACCCATCTAGTAGGACTGGTTACCTGAAAAGGAGCAACAACAGGAAAATAAGCAGTTTGCTGAGTGACAGGAGCAGCCACATGACCTCTGACCTCAGCAGGGTCACTCCTGTCATATGAAAGCAGTTTGTGTTTCAGGTTGTAATCCCAAATACATCTTACCAGCTGCTCCTGCTGCATATTTACAGTCACTATCAGCAGTGTCCTCATTGGCCTTTGTGTTGCCTTAGAAACGGTTGGTCTCATGCTGCAGCTCAGTGTTGTTTTCATAGACAGACTCACACTGAGGATGATGGTGATGGAGTTAGAGAGCAGGGGTCCAGTGTTTGCTGGCCTCAGGTTGTGTGTTAGTCCTCCAGCTCATAGCCAGCGTGGAAACACATCCCTGTTGTGGTGGTCATCAGAGTCGGCAGCTCTGAGTTAGGAGAACAAAGTCAGATGTTTGTGCACAGTGAGAGGCTGGAAACCATGTGTCCAGCTCTCCTGCTGTGTGTGAGAGGGTGGCTGCAGACGCGTCTCAGCTCATTCTCCTCCTCTGCAGAGGCCTGCTGTGCTTTAGACCCCAAACCTGAGATGATCATGAGACGGTGGGCAGGTGTGTGAGAGTGATAGGAGTGCTCACTGTGTCACTGTTGAACTGTGAGGAGGACTGCAGGAACGCTGACTGGTCAAACAGTTTTTTTTTGTGTTTTTCTTTATGCTTGCTGTGGTTTGCTTCACCTTTATTCTCCTCTTTGTCCCTCTGTTTAATTTCCAGGTCTTTTCTAACCAGTAAGAAGGCTTTGAGTTTCAGGACCAGAGCGTAGCGACTGTGCCTGATGGATGAAGTCTTCGTGGCTCGTATCTGTGACTGGCTCTGAGCGCAGCTGCAGCTGCTCTGATAAACGGTGGCTGTGTGTGCAGTTCCTGTTCAGGCTACACCTGCACATGTGGTTGGATGTATGATGCTGTGCTGCAGTAACACTTTACTCTGCTATTAATAGATGCTAAAGCCTTGTTAAAGCACATGGGATCTGCAGCCGTTATCAGATGTGTTACCCACACAGTGCAGAAACTCCACTGAGCCTGCAGCTCTGTGTCCTGTACAAACAGAATTACACCTGAAGCGTGGCTGTTTGTCAGGCTGCTGCAGAGACGCCGCTCATTTCCTGCAGCTCCGTACTTCACGTCAGACGTGATGGGCTGAATATGGCGTTACATAATGATCATGGGTTTGTGTGTTCACCTGTTTAATCCCTGCTGGCTGAGTTCAGGTGTAACGTTTGGAGCTTTTCCATCGCTGCACTGAACTTCTGATGGTGAGACTCAGTGAGCTGCTCATCAGCTGGTTTCTTATGTCACTGCCAGCACGAGGCATAATCTCAGCATAATTTAGTATGCTCAGTAATCCAGATGGGATTGTGTGTACTTGTGTGTGTGAGTAGTGGGGGTGGGGTGTGCTGGCAGTCCTCCTGACTCAGACGAGTTATGTAAGGATCATCTGTATCTGTGGCCTACAAACTGTGCGTGCTGTTGTGTGCATGCTTCATGTTGTGAGATAATACAGAGAACTGCCATCACGCCGCTCTGTACGCGGTCCAGCTGGGGGGGAAGTTTCATTCGCTGAAATAAAGCCTGTGACAGTTTGTCTAATTAACCCTGGATTTCCATGTGAAGCAGGAACAATCGGATACATTATGCAACCGCAGGTCCTGAAAGGTTTTAGTGATCTGAGCCGGAGAGAGTTTTATTTCTGTGGCATTGATTGAAATGTGTTTGTCCAAAGTACCTTTGAGCTGGAGCGTGGCTCCGGTCGTGCTGACGTTCCCTTTATCTTACATCGGTCCATCTGTGGTCTTGTGTGCAGCAGCCTGTTGCCATCACGTGTCACAGGAACACATTTGAATACAAATATATTAATAATATATTATTTGTGTTTCATTTGCATGTTTTATGACCAAACAGCTTTGCAAAGGGTAAAACCTGCAGAGAGTAATAGTAAAGGTCATGTGACCTGCTGCAGCTCATAGTACTGTAAACGAAGGTTGCTGTTTGTAACCACACGCTGCCAAAGGCTGCAGGTCTGTGTCCTCAGTCAGCTGAAGGAAAGGACTTCATCCATGTTTGCTGCTGATCACAGCCACACAGGAAACACGGCTTTCCCTGTCGTAGGAATAGTAACTGGAATAGACCGTGTGTGGTGTGATTACAGTACCTGACACTGTTTAAAGGATGGATAATGAAATACACAAAGACAAAAAGTCCCAGAACAGATTTGTGCCACCCCCACAGCACTGCTGACGGTGCCCAGGCAGCAGTGTACGGTGGGAGTGCATCCAGCACACTGCTAATGTTCCTCTGACCATCACGCACCATTCATGTCCTCATCTCGTGAGAGCTTCAGGAGAAAAGTTTTTATTCTGGGAAAATAAGCTGTCAGCTCTGCAGCTCTGCAGCTCTGCAGCTCTGCTCTAGCACCATTATTTGAAATATCATCTTCCAAAAGTGAATAACCCGGGGCTGTGTTCATAAAGACATCAACATGGCATGAACAAAAACAACAAAACAAAGCAGAAGCCTCCCCCCCTCAGGATTCATTTTAATGAAATTTAGCACAGTGTTTACTGAGGAGAGACACCCCCACCCCCACCCTGAAAAACAAGGGTTCATGCTAAACCTGGATCAACATTTTCCACAGAACAATGCAAATTCACATATAAATGAGTTTCAGTGGCCTAATATAGCAAATGCATATCCTTCATATCCTTATTGTGTTATGGCTGTGAGAGGCTGGAGACACAGAGACCATCTGAGACAGTCTCAGAGACGGGGGGGTCAGCAGGGAACAAAGGCTGCAGCAGGCAGGCTAAGCCTGGGCCGAGCAGGTGGAGGGGAAGTACTGAGCTGACGAGGTTGGTGACCCCCCCCCCCCACACACACACACAAAACAAACAAAAAAAAAAAACAGAAAATAGTTAAAGTTCAGGGAGTGGCAGCAGAGTGAGCTCTCCGGAGGCTCTGCACCAGGGCAGCTGTCTGCACTCCTGCAGCCAAGCAAACAACACACAAGGAAACATGAGGGTGCAGGTAAGTTTGTCCACAGACACAGCAATGTGCAGGTCAGTGGAGCTGTCCCTGCAGGTAGTGCTGCTCTCTTTAATCACAGCAGTGCCCTAACCCTCTGCCTAACCCATGCTGGACTGCCCGGATCATTGAGGATTCAGTCTGGTCAGTTTATTGTTGCAGCCATGTGACGGTGCAGCTGGTGGGCCTTTAGTTTTTAACATCATCTGTGTTTCCACTGCTATAGGAAGGCTTTCAGCCACACTGCTGATCATCAGTGTCACACAGCGCTGCATTAGCTGAGCCTGCTGAGGCACCTGGATGGGAACAAAGGCTCAGTTCTTGTCTCGAGCCATAAATTCATGCTGCACATGGAAGTAAACACATGGTGTAGATCACTGAAGCATCTCTGCATGGCAGGCTTCATGAACCAGACTCTGCTTATCAAAGACAGCTGAGCAGCAGGGTGAGTGCTAGTTCTGTGTTACAGAGCCAGCACTGCCTCTGATCAGGGGGAGGGGGTCCACCTGTGTCTGAGCATGCTTTTTCCATCACAGGTGTGTTAGCTCTCATGCTGATGAAGTGGGTGAAGTAGCAAGCATGCAGCTTGGAGTGGTTTTCTAAAATGGAGGCTGATGGGTAAAATGAGATGCAGCCTTTGGGGTAAAGTTCAACCCGTGTGTCTCCTCACGTCAGAGATGTTGTGTTCCAAAGGTAAACCTGCTGGTATGTGTGTCAGCAGGCTACAAAAGTTAAACCATTACACAGGCAGTGTGAGCTGTAGCTGATGAGCCTGTGTGACAGAAATTGTTCTTTTTAAAGGGGAAGAGTCGGATCGAAGGATGACCAACAGGCTTTGAGCACAGTCCCGTACGCTGGCACCATCAGCCTGAATTCACACCATGGAGGAAGTCAAGCCGTTTCTGTCCTCTGTGAACCTCTCCTCATAAAGGCTCTTCATGCAGTCCCACTCTCTGATGGCATTAAAAAGGGAACTGTATGGAGGTGTTTGTGGTGCTGCTGAGCCGTGCTGCGTTCACTGAGCCTCCTCACTCATACAACCTGAAGGTGAACTGGACGGTTTTCCCTGACAGAGCTGCACAAGCAGGGAAAAGATGAGGAGCGGAATAATTACTGGTGCAGTTCAGTGTAATCCTCAACTACTGTGTTTAAGAGTTTTCTATCAGAATTTGATAACATTATTATGAATGGGACAGGCCACGTGCTGTGGGAATCTTAACCACAGCTAGACTGCTAAATCAGGACCTCCTTTGGGAATTCTGACCCCAGCACCTCCTACTTAATACCAACCTGCAGCCCAGAGCTGCAAACCGAAGGTTCAGACAGGGACTGTGAAACTGCCTCACTGAGGGGTCGTTTCTGTTTCACTGTTGGGACATAAATGAAGCTGCAGGAGCAACGACAGCAGTAACTAACTATAGAAACCACAGTTACTAAAAAGGATGCTGTCCTAACACCAAACCCTGCAGAACACATAGAAACACGCAGTAATATGAAGAAAATTACTTACCAGAATCCTGAGTCTGCAGCGCTTAGATAAAGTGCACTCACTCAGCTTTTAGGGTTAGCTAGGAAGCCACAGAAGGAACATTTCCTGGAGTTGGAGGGACTCCATGAAGGCTCTGACCTTTGGTTACTGCAGCAGATGCTGATGATCGCAGCAACGTTTATCTGAAGAGCTTTCATAGCAGGGTGCACGAGGGCCTGGATTCGCAGCATGTTCTGGCTCTTTTTAAACACGTCTGCTCTCAGGGAAAACCTCTGCTTTCATTCTTGTTCCAGAGAAGACTCATCCAAGGGAAATAATGACTGTAGACCTGACGCACTTACACCTGTGGTGATGAAGTGCTTTGGGAAATGTGTTGAACGAAAATGCAGACCTGTCCTTTCAACATTCATACAGATGAATGCTGAGTGCAGCATTCACGGAGCTTTAAATTATATTACCGTTTTAAGGTTGCTGCATGAGAACGAGGACATGACCTCTCACTGCTGCTGATTGTGACTGCAGGCAGTCTGAGAGGATCCACGGTCAGAGTGTTGTCCTGGGTCAGTGTTGTGAGTCACTGATTGTGGTTTTATTTGCAGTGTTCACACTGACTGGGTCTGCTCACGTACAACAGAGATGTTATATCTGCCTGCATGGCGCTGCTCAGAAATCATGCTCCTGTTTTTAGAGCATAATTAGAATAAGAGCTCAGCCATGAACATCACCCCCTTCATGAGCTGTGCGTGTGTGTGCATGTGTGTGCGTGCGTGCGTGCGTGTGTGTACGCACTCCAGCAGGCCAGGCCAGTTTGGTGTGAACCAGCTCATATCCTGTACTCACAGGATACTGTGAGGTTACAGGGTTTAAGAATTCATTGGTTCAGTTCCTGCTGTGGTGTGTGGGGCTCACTGTGTCAGTGCAGCGTGACAGTTAAAGCCACAGTGTGGACTGTTGATGTAAGTGTGTGTACATGGCTACCTCCTCAGGGAGACAAAGCTGAATTAAGAAGGACAGAAATGCAAATCAACATTTACAAGCTGTCACACACTTGTTGGGTGTGTGAATCTTCCCTGATATACTCACACAGCCAGTATCAGAGTACAGTAACCTTGATAAGCTCCAGCTTATTACAGTACAGTGACGTGATAGCTCACTGAGAATGATGAGGAGGAGGAAAGTTTTAGGCCTTGGTTACACACACCTTCAACTGCACGGAAAGGTACGACAACTTCATCAAGAGCACGGCTGTGACATCAGTTCTTTAGTCATCATGTTAGTCAGTCTGCAGGCTCACACACAGCTCTGATCACTGCCGTCCCCCCACAGCAGACACAAGACGGTGTCACTGCAAACTAACTGATATCATCTGACTTGATTTTGTAATCTTTGACACAATAATTATGACAGGATGATTTATTGTAGGTTTCTGATGCTGCCATGATGAAGCATCATGACAAACAGCAGTGGATCAGGCTGTTACAACACTGTAACTGTTACTGACTCACACTGGTAGGTCCCACTCAACAACAGGACCTGGACCTTCCACAGATGGAGCTGCCACAGGCAGCAGGAAGGAGGTGCAGCTCTGCAGTTTCCAGGGTTATAGCTCATTAACCTGGTGTGGCACAACAACTCTGTGCAGGATGTGCATAGGTTTTTATTCTCTGCAGCTGACCTCCTGAGCTAGCTTTCAGCTCGAGTTAACCTAACAGCATGTGTATGCGCTGTGAGCTCAGGGCTGCACACTGAAAGAGAGCTTTGAACAGGAACCTTCTTGCTGTGAGGCCGCAATGCTAACCCACTGCACCCACATATTCAAACCCCATTCCTGCTGAAACTTCCACCATCACCTGGCTTCCTCCTACCTATCTGATCTTATTCTTAAGGCCTCCTCCTCCTCATGCTTCCTCTGTTCTTCCTCTTCCGTCCGCCTTGCTGTACCCCCGCCCGCCTCAGCACGGCGGGGAACAGAGCTCAGCTCTCTCCCTCCTGACATCCACAATATTGCCTCTCTCCACGTCTTCAGGTCACGACTCAGAACTCACCTGTTCAAGATTTCATGCTCACTTTAGTTCCCAGGTCATTTTAATTCTCCTCTGTGCTTTTGTCTGATGGTTTTTATCTGTGTAAAGTGTCCTTGGCTGCTCTGAAAGGTGCTTACAGATGAAATGTATTATTATTATTATCATTATTAGGTACTGCTGCAGCTGAAACTTAAGTTGACTCATGAATGAAGCTTTAAACAGTATTAGCAGTATTGGAGCGTTTAGCTTCATGTGCATTGAGTTTTCAAGTCACCCCCAACTGCAGAGGACTGTGAACACACAGCAGTTCCTCTCTTCCTCTGTGTTAGCACGTGTCCCTGTTACACTATAAATAGAGACTCTAAACATCAGCTATGAATAAGAAAGTATGGAATCATGGAGGTTAGGATTGAGTCCTTCCTCACACAGGAGCACAGAAAGTGGGTCAGCTGTGGGTGTTTGGAAGTTAAAAGGATTTCTGTCAATTGTGTGTCACGCTGCTGAGTGGCTTTTTATTTGTCATGGAAATACTGAGTGGGCGAAGGATGAGAGGGAGCAGTGTGTGTGTGTGTGTGTGTGTGTGTGTGTGTGTGTGTGTACACCGATGCTCTCTGAGAGGCACTGGATCCATAATCATATGACACTATAACAATAAATTTCCTTTCATTCTTCCATCTGCTGGTTCACACGTCCTCCGCCTGCTTGCTGACACCCTGCAGTCTAGTTCTTGTAAAAAGTATCACCAGATGAAGTTTCAAATTCATTGCAAAGAGGTTTGCACAGAAGAATGTGACTGGCTGTGGAGGGAACCGCTGATGCTACAAGTTTCCAGACTGTCCTAAGAACAGGACATTCAAACATGGCAGGGATCAGGCTGCAGTGATGAGAACCAGTTCAGTCATGAAGGTACGATGCACTGATTAGAGATGCTGTCCTCCCACATACATAAAGTTTCATTAAAATCAGACAGAGGTACATTTCCACCTGAAGAAGCAGAGTTTTGTTGGGAACAGCTGCAAAAGTGTAAAGCCAGTAGGAACAGCTTTTTGTGCTGTCAGATTTCTGCTGTAAGCCACAGTGAAGTATTATATCAGCCCTGATCAGGCATGAGATTCTGACCACTCACAGGTGAGTATCTGTCTGCTGTTAGAGACTGGGATACATCAGGATATATCAGGGAGCAAGTTCACATTTTGTCCTCTAAGCTGATGTTCGGAGCAGGAAAAAGGAGCTGAGCGAGTCTGACGAGGACCAAATGTGATGTTAGACGACTGGGTCAGAGCGTCTCCTAAACTGCAGCTCCTCTGGGTGTTCCTGGTCTGCAGAGGTCAGCATCTATCAAAGTGGTCCAAGGAAGGAACGGCGGTGAACCAGCGACAGGGTCACAAACAGCCAAGGATGCACGTGGGAGGCGAAGGCTGGTCCGTGTGGTCTGATCCAACAGTCGAGCTGCTGTAGCTCAAACTGCTGAAAAAGGTCATGCTGGTTCTGATAGAAAGGAGACAGAATACACAGAGAATCACAGTTTGTTGTGTATGAGGCTGCAGACCAGTCAGGGTGCCCATGCTGACCCCTGTCCACCACTGAAAGCTCCAGCAGTGGACCGGTGAGCATCAGCCCCCCCTCAGCAGATGACCCCCCCTCCCTGAGCCTGGTTCTGCTGGAGGTTTCTTCCTGTTAAAGGGAGTTTTTCCTTCCCACTGTCACCAAGTGCTGCTCATAGGGGGTCGTTTTGATTGTTGGGTTCTCTCTGTATTATTGTAGGGTCTTTACCTACAATATAAAGCACCTTGAAGAGACTGTTTTTTGTGATTTGGTGCTATATAAATAGAATAGAAATGAATTGAATAGAACTGGACCACAGAGCAATGGAAGAAGGTGGGCTGATCTGAGGAATCATGTTTGCTTTTACATCATGTGGATAGATCATGTGGCTGGATGCACGTACATCACCTACCCTGGGAACACCTGGTACCAGGGTGCACTATGGGAAGAAGGCAAGCCAGCAGAGACAGTGTGATGCTTTGGGTAATGTTCTGCTGGGAAACCCTGAGTCCTTCCATCCATGTGGATGGCTATAACCTCTCTCAGCAGGATAATGCTTCCTGCCACAAAGCAAACATGGTTCAGGAAAGGTTTGGGAGCACAACAGTGAGTTTGAGGTGTTGACTTGGCCTCCAAATTCCCCAGATCTCAATCCAGTCGAGCATCTGTGGGATGTTCTGGACAAACCCATCCAGGCATGGACTCCATAGACCCCTGAAGGTGTGCTGTGGTATCTGCTGCTAACATCTTGGTGCAGAGACCACAGCACACCTTCAGGGGTCTATGGAGTCCATGCCTGAATGGGCCAGAGCTGTTTGGCAGCAAAGGGGGAACAACACATCAGGTAGGCGGTCATCATGTTATGTGTAGGAGGCAGCCAGCACCACCCTGTTCCTGAAAGGGAGCTAACTTTAAACCTGTGATTTCTGCAGATATCCGGCTGAATCCTGCTCACTGGCAGGTTCAACAAACACCTGGAATGTGTCCCCTCAACCAGAAATGTTTAATAAAAGTTTAATATTGGTTTGTTACTATCTTTAATATCATCACTTTATAATTTATGAGCCGTCCACTAACTAAGACAGTAGTGATGACTGCTGCTCTGATTCCCAGCCCAGGATCAAATCTGTGAGGGTGTCAGGTGATCCCCGCACTCGGTCCCTTTGGTGATCCCTGGTTAAAACCTGCAGGCACTGTGGAAGAGGCCGCAGACGTACAGGACACTGTTCCATGGACCTCGGCTCAAACCCGAGTAACTCCGAGTTCAGGGTCAGACTCAGATGCTGGGAATGTGTACGCTGTTCCCCTCAACATTTCATTCATGACTCATTCTTTCAATAGTTTGAGGGCACAGACCACGGCCTGCATGTGCATTCACTTTGTGTTATATTGTGTAGGTGACAGTGAATGTGTGATGAGTTTATTGGTTCCTCTGTACTCAGAGGCCATGATGCAGGACCTCTCACTGATGGTGTGAAGCTTCAGGGCTGAGGGTTAACATAACGAACAGTCTCACATCGCTTTGCAAAAGCATGAGACCTGAAACCAAGATAACAAATGGTTTTAAACCACCGCGCTCTCCCTACACCCCAGGCTCGGTGCTGTCAGCAGATATTTGTTTTTGTGATGCTGCTTTGTGTCAGTTTGGGAAGGTGGTGAGAAATCCTGTCGTTGTGTTTGCAGTAGCAGGTCGTCAGAAGCTGGAGAGATGAGGATTTGGTGGCTTCCTCCAGATGGCTCCTGATCTTTAGATCTGACTCCTGATCAGTTTGTAATGGACTGATTTAAACCAGAATGAGTTCTACATGATGAAATGTGCAGGTGTGAGTCTGTCTTCATGCTTTCTTCTAATACACTCTGTTCTCTTTTTTAAACTCAAATCAGACCTTGAGGTATTCAGTATTTCCTCTTCATGCTACTTTAATTTTAACCCCACTTCTTTAGATTTCATTTTAACCCCACTTCAGGGAAGAAGATGTAAACCAAATGTAGCAGAAACTGGAACAATCACTGTGTGATTGTTTGTTACACAGCGCCCCCATGTGGTCGCAGAGGATGGCTGAGTACCAGAGATCTGAAGCGTGTGCTGAGTGTTTCCCTGACACTGGAAGTGAACAGCAAATGTAGTTACAGTGCAGATGGTTTGAAGTATTGTAGAAGGTTGAGTCTGTGTGTGAACTGAGACGTGGGACTGGATCAACAGTGCAGAGACAGCTGAGTGAGCTCTGATCAGTGATCTGTCAGGGAGAGGCTCCACCTAACATTTCTGAATTACGGGCAGCACGGTGGTTAGCACTGCTGCCTCACAGCTACAACGGCAGCTAGAAGGTCCTGGGTTTGAATCCACCTTGGCTCAAACCTCTCTGTGTGGAGCTTGCATGTTCTCCTCGTCCAAAGACATGCAGTTACTGGGGTTAGGTTCACTGGCTGCTCTAAATTACCCACAGGTGTGAGTGGTTGTCTTTCTCTCTGTGTCAGGCTGGTGACCTGTACAGGTGTACCCCACCTCTCACCCTGTGTCAGCCGCGACCCTGAACAGGATAAGAGGATGGGTGGATTAATAAGTGTATTAGTTCATCCTTGAAGATTGTTTGTTTCAGCTTTCTATTCTCACTGTCTCACTTTCTGTGTTATTGTGTTATTGTGGTGAGGTGCAGAGAGGCAGAGAGCACCACTGCAGGAAAACAGCTGTTTGAAACAGAAAAAGAGAGAAATGTACACACACACGATATAATATAATATAATATAATATAATATAATATAATACAGTATATTATATTATATTATATTATATTATATTATATTATATTATATTATATTATAATATAATATAATATAATACATTATATTATATTACATTATATTATATTATAATATAATATAATGTGTTTATATGTATTCCAGTCAGGCATGTGTCAGGGCAACTAACACTGAGGCCCTGATTGTTTTCATTATCCACTTCCTGGGTTTAGCCGGGCGGAGAGTACTACAGGATCAGTTTGTATTTACAGAACTGTAGCAGTGTGCAGCTGCAGCCACTGTGTGTGTGTGTGTGTGTCTGTGTGTGTTTACGTCACATGAAGAATAATTAAGCTGAAGAAGAAGACGACAGTCTGAAGTTAGTGAAGGAGCTACAAGAAGAAGAAGAGGAAGAGAGGAAGGGTGCAGGGGCTGAGATGGCAAAGATAAACAGAAGAAGGCGAGCACTGACTGACAGTACTTAGTACTCTGAACTGTACTTCTGCTCTCGTACTACTGCTGCTTACTGCAATAGTACAACTGGAGATGTGACTAGGAAGGCTGGGAAGGATTAAGTCAGCACTAATCTCTCTCTAAACACACACACTCACCTTGTGTGTCTTGTGAGCAACCTTTGGCATGTGGATTATTGACTCTGTAGCCTCTGCTGGGTGGCCATGTTTGAAGTCTGTAAGTGTAGCAGTTTAGTGTTCGGCTAACAGCTGCTGAAGTGTTAAAGGCACCCTATGTGCTAACTTTGTTTGAACCCCTGTGGTGGACGTGTTGCTGTGTTGGAACCTTGTAAATATTCTAGCTTCTTCTGTAGATACTTAAGTGATTAAAATGGATTGATCTGAGTGTTTTTGTCTTGTATAGCTGTTAGGGGTAGGAGTAGGGTTAGGGGTGGGGGTGGCAGCTCTTTGGATACAGCTGATTGACTCTGTGTCTTGTGATTTCAGGTCATGTCTCACGTGTGTGTGACTTCAGTGCAGTGAAGCTGGTGTCACAGCTGTAGAGTTGAGTGTTGCACTTATTAAAGGGTCCCTGACGTCCTCCTCTGGGACTTGCTTTGTGATTTGGACTCCTTGAAATCCAGGAGTGTTGTAGTTCATTCAAACAAAATGTGAGACCCCCGCAGCAGGACAGATTCTCCTTCATGGATTCGGAGCCGGGATCAGATGCGGATCTGGAACGTGAGACTGGGCTGCAGGCCTGTAGCCGCGAACCTGAAGAAACAAGCGTGGAGACAAACGGAGACGGAGAAGCTACATGGTTACAAAATGACAAAGGAGGTGATGGAGACTGCAACTCTGCATCCTCATCCAGCTCCTCTCTGCCCTCCTCCTTCACTCCTCCTTTCTGTGTGGAGGAGGAGGAAATCCAGAGCGGCTGCTCCAAGTCCTTCACTGCTCTCAAGCTCTTCACAAGGAGGTAAGACTGAAAGAGGTGTAACATCAATCAGTGACCAGGAGGCGGAGCTATTGCCTTGGTCAGATTTGTCAGACGCATAGAGGCTGTTGTGTTACACACAGACACCCACACACACACACACACACACACATGGCCCTGTGCATTGTTGGTCAGACACTGAGCTGTAAATCAGCTCTGTGCAGTGAAGGCTTACTTCACTGTTATTTCCTGCTCATTCTGTCACTCAGGGCAGGGTCGTGTGTGTGTGTGTGTGTGTGTGTGTGTGTGTGTGTGTAACCTTGCCACTGGGTCACTAGTGATCATGTGGACCGGGAACACGATTCCCACGGCAGCGAGGGCTGTAGTTGTCATGTCAACAGAAACAGCGATGACAGCTGTGCCTCCAGCTTGGCTTCATACACCAATGAAGTGGGAGGAAGATGTGCAACAAAACAAGCACCAAACTGAACTCGTGTCTATGTAACTCTTTGCCCAGTAAACATGCTGGAGTTATTGTACCAGGTGATCAGCAGTTATAGATCATTTCTAGAAGCGCACTTCCACATAAGCTGGGACACTGTCTGCAACAAACTGTATCTACAGACTGAACAGAGACTGATGTTCCTCAGTTTCAGAGGTGGGAAGTGACCAAGTACAAATACTTCGTTACTGTACTTAAGTAGATTTTTTTAGGTATCTGTACTTTACTTGAGTATTTATTTTTCTGACTACTTGTTACTTTTACTCCCTACATTTTTACACAAGTATCTGTACTTTCTACTTCTTACATTTTCAGACAGACTCGTTACTTTTTAACACGCCAGAGACAAGTTTGCATTTCCGGTCAGTGCGCCGTCAAACATCAAGCGATCTGAGCCTAAACGGAGCAATAATAACATATAACAATAATAACATATAACAATCGTTATGGCGTATCCTCCATCACCGGGGCTTATCGGGTAGAAGAAGAAGAAGAAACAGCCTTTATTGTCCCACAGAGGGGAAATTTGGGTGTAACAGCAGCCGCAGTTATTATAAATATAAATAAAGATATAATAATTCACACTATTAAGAAAAGAATATATATAAAATCAACAAACAATATTAACCTTAATACTACTAATAATAATAACACTATATACAATGTACATGATGTGCCTGTGTGTTGAACCTTAACAGGCCGGACTATTTACAGTATATATATATGTACAAAGGCATTAAATGCAAAAACCCATATAAATAATGTATCATAATGTAAATAATGTAATGATGTTGATCACTCAACAAATCTTTTTAATGATCATTGTCTTTCCATTCTAGATGAAGTTTGTCCTGTTAAAACCAGATTAGCTCCTGCTTCAAAACCTTCACCCTGGTTAAATGACAGCATTCGCTGTTTAAAGTGTGACTGTCGTAAAGTTGAGCGCCTATGGAAGAAAACTTGTTTACACGTTCATTTGCTTCATTTAAAGCATCTTTTAGTTTCTTTTAATAATGCAGTCAAAGATGCAAGGGCGGCCTACTTCTCAAGCCTGGTCATACAGAGTAAGGAGAATCCAAAGGTGTTATTTGACACAGTTACTGATATCCTTACTCCTGCTCTACCTGTTGTTCCAATTTCTTCAAATGAAGATTGTAATAATTTTCTTTCTTTTCTGGTAGATAAGATCTAATATTTCCCCATCTGGTTCTTCACTGACCGTACCTGCTCCAGCTCGGCCTGTTATAGAAAGTTTTTCTCCTATTTCTTTAATCGAGCTGGAAAAATTAGTGGACTCAATGAAAGCATCTTCTTGCTCTCTTGATATTCTACCTACCTCTCTGTTCAAAAATGTCTTCTGCCATATCAGTCCCTGTGTGCTTTCAATAATTAATACCTCACTGGTCTATGGTCAAGTACCCACTTATTTTAAGAACACTGTCATTCACCCACTTTTAAAGAAACCCAAGCTTGACCCTTCTATTTTCAACGGTTATAGACCAATTTAAAAATTACCCTTTTTATCTAAGATTCTGGAAAAGGTTGTATCTAAGCAGCTGATAGCCTTCATGGACAAACACAATATCCTCGACAAATTTCAGTCTGGTTTTCGTAGGTTTCATTCCACAGAAACAGCTCTTGTTAGAGTTTCCAGTGATATCTTGTTGCGTAGTGATGCAGGAGAGTGTTCTGTCGTTACTTCTGCCTTTGATACTGTTGACCATCAAATCTTGCTCGATAGGCTGAGACATTGGGTGGGTGTATCTGGGTCTGCTTTAGAGTGGTTCACTTCATATCTATCTGAACGATGTTTCTGTGTGGCTGCCTCTAGGTACAGGTCCTCTCCAGCCTCTCTTGCTTGTGGTGTGCCTTAAGGTTCTGTCCCAGAGTCCTTATTATTTTTATTGTATTTGCTTCCTTTACAGCATATCCTGAACACTTTTGAGGGCATTTCTTATCACTGTTACGCGATGACATTCAGCTGTATATTTCCTTTAAGCATGAACATGTCTCTAAGTTACAGTTGCTGATTATATGTTTAGAATCCATCAAAAGTTGGATGGCTGATAACTTTCTCCAACTTAATGATGAAAAAACTGAAGTCCTCGTTTGTGCCCCTCATAGATTTATACCCAGGATAATGGACGCTCTTGGTCCTCTTGGCAAATTTGCTAAATCTTCCATCAGGAACCTTTGACTCTCCGTTCTCTTTAGATACCCACGTCAAATCTCTGGTTCACTCTTGTTTCTATCATTTATGGAACCTTGCTAAGTTCAGTCCCATTGTGTCACGTGCTGAACTTGAGATTACTATCCATGCATTCATTTCCTCACGTCTGGATTATTGTAACGCTCTGTTTACTTGTCTTAGCAAAAACTCCCTGGAGCGTCTCCAGGTTGTTCAGAATGCTGCTGCGAGGCTTCTGACAAAGTCTTCTAAATATTCTCACGCTACACTCTTACTGATCCAGCTGCACTGGCTCCCCATTACTTTCAGAGTCCAGTTTAAGATTCTGGTCCTCTCTTATAGAGGTCTTCATGGTCAACCCCCGACTTATATCAGTGAACTTTTGCATCCCTACATTCCCCCCAGGTCTCTGAGGTCATGTGATAAAGGCCTGCTGGCCATACATCACACAAGGCTGAAAACTAAAGGTGATAGAGCTTTTGCTACAGTAGCTCCTCGACTCTGGAACTCTGTCCCCTTGTGTATAAGAACTGCAGATTCGGTGGTATCTTTTAAAAAACAGCTAAAAACTCACCTTTTTAGGCTTGCGTTTGGTTAGATTATTATTATTTTAATTTTTTTATTTAATTTAATTTTATATGTATGTATATATTTTGTCCTCCTTACTCCAGTTGTAATTTGTTCTAATGTTGTTTCTAATGTTGTGAAGCACTTTGTCTTGAGAGACTCTATATAAATAAAATTTTACTTACATTTATAGCGCTATAATCAGGGGTCACAGCGGGCCGGACCGAGTCCGTAAGTTGTGCTCGCGGCACATAAATGTGTGGCAGGTAATTTTAAGTGCAATGTTTCTAAATGCTCAACAAATATCAGCAAACACACAAAGTGTGTGCAGTTTGTCACACAGTGTGTCTGCTAGCTAAAAGAAGAGCTTTTACTTAAGTAAAGATGTTGAACCAGTACTTCAACGTTTGCCAAAGTATTTTTTAACACAAGTACTCTTGTCAGTACTTTTGCCACCTCTACTCAGTTTAAACGTGAAGGCTCAGCGTGCCGTCCACACGTGCAGGTTACAGCTGCAACATGCAAACATGGAGAAAGACCGTGATCCACAAACACCAGCATCTAGGTAAACACGGATGCTGGATCCTCTGGACCAAAGAGCAGAGGGACCACCACGTTGACAGGCACGTTGTGGGGGCCACGCTAACTCCTGAGGACCATTTAGAGCTGCTGCAGTGAAACCTGAGCTAAATGTTCCAGCTGCTGCATCATTGTTTCACTGTGATTGACGGGTGTGTTTGAATTCAGCCTCTGTAGCAGGGGTAGGGAACTCCAGGCCTCAAGAGCCGGTGTCCTGATCCAGCACACCTGAATCACATATAGAAGTCATTAGCAGGACTCTGGAGAACTTGACTGCAGACTGAGGAGGTAATTCAGTCATTTGAGTCAGGTGTGCTGGATCAGGGACACATCTAAAACCTGCAGGACACCGGCTCTCAAGGCCTGGAGTTCCCTACCCCTGCTCTGTAGGTTCATCATTTCCTTTTCCAACCAACGATGCAGCATCCTTAGATTACCCAGAACATATCAGTGCAGATATGCAGCAGGAAATTCTCCATTGAGATCTGCTGTGTTTTTAAAATATCCCTTTACTGTTTGAACTGTATTTCTGACACAGCATTCCGATTTCTTTGGAGTTGGGTTTGTGTTTTATGTCCATCACCTGAAGTTTCACAGCATGTAACCTGACCTGATGATGGGCTCGTTAGAACCGGGAGATTCTCAGTGGATGTCGTTTCCTTCTACAACAGGATTTGCTGCTCGGTGCTTTTAAAATTAGCAGCTCTGTGTGAAATCAGACGTGTTTCAGTGGGTGCTGTGAGTTTAGCCCATCCTTGGTTCACACCTGAAGCTCAGCGAGCCTTTGAAAGAGCATGATGCTGTCAGAATCACGCCTTTGTTCCAGTTTCCTCTTTCAGAGGCATTTACTGTGTGTGTGTGTGTGTGTGTGTGTGTGTGTGTGTGTGTGTGTGAGAGTGTGAGAGTGAGAACACTTATCATACAGCTCTGCATTCGGCTTGTTGAGGAAATACAGTAGTTATTTTAGTCCTCTCTCAGGCTCTCTGCGTCTCAGGGCCACGCCCTCGCTCTCTTCCTGTTAGCACACCCCCAACCCTCCTCCACACACACACACACGCAGACACACACACACATCCCCCTGTTCCTAATAGCGGTCACTGTACAGTGGGGTTTAGTCTAAGCTCGGCACATAGATGAGGACGAGGAGTGGAATCGTGGATGATAGATCTCTGCTCTCTCTGACAGGTTGGCTTCTACTTTATTCTATTGTTTTTAAACTATGTGTTAGGGTAAAAAGTATGCTGTATGCTTAATTTAAGATCAAGTAAATACTGATTTTTAGTACGCATTATTTTCTTAATTATAATAATGTCTCTGTTGTGGTGCTGGCAGTGAGAAGTAAAGTGAAAGTGTTTGGTCCCCAGCGTGAGGTGAACTCGCTGATACTGAGGCTCTGTGGGGTTCCTGGCAGGCTGATGCAGTGCTGTGTACTTCCTAGTTCAGCTCAAACTTGGTCAGTACTGTAATGCTGAGGAGTCAGGCTGCATGGATCAGCCCAGCAGCACACTTCCCTGTAAGATGACATCACAACTGTAGGTTTTGTTCAGTGTTGACTCCAGTACAACACAAAGATTCAGCCTCTCAATCAATCACTCCTCCTCTGTTAAGGAGTGCCAAAACTGTGTGTGTGTGTGTGTGTGTCTGTGTGTCTGTGTGTAATCCAGAGGTTAATCTGGTAATCACCTTTTTTTACTCTTTTGCACTCTGGACAGTTTGGGGAAAATCTGGGATATTTTTCCGTGGTTGTAGGAGTTGAAGGAAAGTTGCAGTGAATGTGTGAAGATGCCTTTTGGTAACACAAAGGCTGGAAGCAGTGGCTGACAGTGCTGGGAGCTATGGCATTTAGACAGCAAATATTATGTGTAATTTTGGTCTTAATAATATGAAACAAAGTCCGAGGGGTGCTGGAAGTGACAGTACGTGTTGGGGGGAACGATGAGTCAGTGCATTCAGAAGCAAAAGAAGAGTTTAAATAAAGTGATGCGTCTGTGTTATAGAAATGTTGGTTTATAAAAGATGAGTCCAGCAGTCACACATGTAAATGCGTTTTGGGTGGATGGGTGAGGGTGGGGGCGGAGAGGGTGGGACACTGCTGACTTCAATTGATACAGTTAGATGGTGCAAGGAATACTTCGAAGACCTCCTTAATCCCACCGACATGCCTTCTGTAGTGGAAGCAGAGTCTGGGGACGAGGGGGATGACCCGCCCATCACTGGGGGTGAGGTCACTGAAGCAGTTAACAGCGCCTTGGTGGGAGCGCCCTGAGTTCCTGAAGGCTCGGGACATTAAAGGGCCGTCTTGGTTGACACGCCTCTGCAGCGGTGCTTGGAGATCTGGGGTGGTGCTTCTGGATTAGCAGACTGGGATGGTGGTTCCCATCTTCAAGAAGGGGGACTGGGGGGCTGTGCTCCAACTATGGGGGGTTCACACTCCGCAGCCTCCCCGTGAGCTTTGGGTAGTGACAGAAAGAATGAGATTGTGGATACAAGCAGCAGAAATGAGCTTCCTCTGAAGGGCGGCTGGCCTCTCCCTTACACATAGGGTTAAGAGTGCAGTCATTTGGGAGGGGCTCAGAGTAGAGCTGCTGCTCCTCCACATCGAGAGGAGCCAGTTGAGGTGGCTCGGGCATCTGATTAGGATGCCTCCTGGTGAGGTGTTCCAGGCATGTCTTAGCAGGAGGAGGACCCGGGGCAGACCCAGGACAAGCTGGAGAGATTAAATCTCTCGGCTGGCCTGGGAATGCCTCGGTGTGCCCCCACAGATAAGCTGGAGGAGGGAGGTCTGGGTTTCTCTGCTTAGGCTGCTGCCCCCATGACCTGGCTCCAGATAAGTGGAAGAAGATGGATGAATAGATGGATGGATGGTGACACAATAGTAATGAGAACATGGCATGGCGATTTAGGAGAAGGAGGTTTGATAGGAAGAGACCGAGCAGTATGATCAAGGGACTGCATTTTGTTTTATTAATGCATACTAGAGATGCTTGGCTCCTCATGATGATGGTTGGCCCCCGAACAACATCAATCCAAGTTAAATATACACAGCCTGATTGTTTGGCTGCTCTGAATCCTTGACTCGGTCCCCAGTGCTCTGTGGATGTTTTCAAACTCATTTTTTACGGGGGCTGGGGGGTGGGGGTGGGGTTATAGAGGGTGACGGTTTTCTGTGGCCTGTTCGGTTCTCCCCCCAGCTTTGGGTGGGTGGGTGAGCATATGTGGGGGTGGGGGCAGAGAGGCAGAGGTTATTATTGCTTCCAGGAAATCTTTTTTCCTGCAGGCAGGTGAGCACATGAACGCATCACATCCTCTGTGTGAAAGTCTGATCTGAACAGTTTGGAGAAGATGAAGCTGCAGGACTGAAATAATTATTGATTAGAAAGCTCATTAGTGTGACCCACATGTGCACAGCTCCAGGTGTGCATACACAGTTTCATAAATGGTTCATTTTTGCAGGCATTATACAAATCACAGCACCCGCACTAAAATAGTGTGTTTGACTGTCTCTTTGAAGTGGCAGCATTTTCTCCTCAGTGGTGGAAAAATACAGATTGGGGTGCAGGGTGACTAAGCAAGGCAAATTAGCATGAGGCTGCAAAAAAAAGCACCAGAGTGGAACGTTCTGTGTGTTTCTGTGGATGTGGCTCGGGTGGAGGAGGACTGCTTCATTGTAATCAATCCCAAATGAAGTCATACAGTTACTGTGTCACGTGCACTCATCGTGCTGTGTGAGGCTGCAGGTATTTATTTCTAACACTTTGGCTCTGACTCTCATTCATTTCTGCATTTTGATACATTTCAGATGTGCTGTAACAAATATGAAGTTCTAAATAAGGGTTGAGGGCCCTGAGGATTAAATGCATGACACATTTTTATTATTCATTGCAAGCTGAGTTTGAGTTACTTTGGAGCTGTTCCAGCTCCACCTTCACGTGTCCCACCAGCTCTAATGAGGTGCAGTCAACGAGAGATGAAGCTTCAAATCACGTGTGATGAGATGGGAACAGATGTGTGCAGAGAGGGAAGTTCAGAATTCCTGTAGGGGACATTTTTTTGATACATTCAAAATGACACATTTGCTCTGCTATCACAAATATTGCTGTGTGGGATGTCAGCAGCTTAATTTGGGATAGCAGAGCCTGTTTATTCATGTGAATGCCAGGAATTGTTCTGCTTTTGTGTCCGTTTAGCTGTGCAGGGCTCTCACACAGAAAAATAACCTTTGTAGACTTTGGGGAAGTTTTGGAGCTAACGAGAAACTTTGTGCCAACAATGAACTCGTGTTACCCTCGTGTGCTCGTTCAGGCAGAGGTCACTGACTGGACTGAAGTGGAAGAAACGGACTGAAACAAACTGCCGTCAGTGGAAGTTAGAATAATTTGATAGCTATGTGGGTTAGCTGCAAAACCTCTTATAATAAACTCTCACCAGAGCGTTGGTGTACAATGATAAGGGCTGCCACTTATTGTATTGCTACAGCAATGAGGCTTGTTTCAGGCCAGTAGAGGAAAACCACACTGATGTAGAGCACTCTTTGTGTGTGTGTGTGTGTGTGTGTGTGTGTGTGTGTGTGTGTGTGTGTGTGTGTGTGTGTGTGTGTGTGTGTGTGTTGCAGTCCGCTGTTGTTCATGTAAATATTTAACCCAACAGAATGGAGTGCTGGAAAGTGTCATAGCCTGCGGCACACTTACTGACAGCACATCTTCATGTTCCCTGCAGTGCAGCCAGGCCTTAAATGCAGACCTGCCTTCAACGGCCTCTTCTGTTATACCACCCACACCAAACGTGCACCCATTAATACAACACAATTTAAAGTGTGTTGCAGATTTGCTATGAGTGCATCATAATTTTGAGTGAGAGGAATACATCGTGAAACATCAAGGCCAGCTTACTGTGAGCATTCGACAGGATGGTCGGGTCTGATTATTAATGCGTCACGGTGGAAGCAGAAGGAGGAAACCCTGAAGGTTATTTGTTCAAATGCTTGTGAGCCTGCAGTGTGAAAATCTACCTGTCCTGTAAATAATTAGTGTCCTCTGGGTGGCTCGCGCTGCTTCTTTTTGAGACAGACTGCCTTCGGTGTAAACATCTGCAGCTGTTCATGTTAAAAGGACGCTGTGAGCGATCAACTGTGAGACTAATACACGAGAACATGAAAGAACAGGTGAAGTGACATTTTTAAAATGGGCTCTGACTTCTATGGTTCTATAGTTTGTACCCATGAAGAAGGTCCTTTTCACCCAGACCACTAAGATGAACGTACCCAGAACTAAAGATGCTCTCTGAGCCTGGATCAGCCTCAGTCACATTTTAAAGCAGAATTGTTCTTATTACTAATGTCATGACCTTTTTGTGGCATTTCAAAGGAACACATTAGTGATTTTATCCCACTGTGTCAGTGAGAGATCTAACACACGTGAGGTGCAGAGAATATTCACTTCTATTAAAACAGTTGAGCTCACTAGCATGAGTTGAAATGTGAGTGCAGACCTGCAGTGCAGCGGGTGCTTTGGAACAGCACGATGTGTATGCACAGTATTTCCTTATAAAGCCTCATACAGTGACATGAAGTTTTCACTCAGACACCCGAGGGAAAAAAAAAATCTACATTTAACATCCCGATGCTCTGAGCGCTCCAGGACAGGCTGCATTGTAACTGTCAGTGGGCTGCCATGGAGCTCGGAGAAGGGAAGCACTGGAAAACTTTGCACATGTTTGAGAACACAACTAATGTTTAATGTTGCAAACTTTAAAAAGTGATAAATCAGATCTGAACACGACCAGTTAGATTTATCAGGAGCTTGCATGTGTCGTGCATCACAATAGCCTGATTATTGAACAGCATGGTGCAAGCAGTCAGAAACAGTGCTGCTGTTTAGAAATCTGGATGGACATCATCATCATCAGTGATAAAGCTGCACGTATTACTAGAACATTCCAGCATTTAACAGGAGTTACATACTTGAGCCCGGCTTAGACCCCCAACGTGCTCATGTGTATGCACATGAATGTGACAGCACTGAGACTGCCGTCTGGTTTCAAGTCCAACTTCACACTGATAAGTACCAGCTCATGTACCACGTATACAAGTACCAGGCCATGTGCCATGTATATAAGTACCAGGACAGGGTATGACACAGTGGGCAGAATAAGCGTTTGAATATCACATTAGGTCATCAAAAAGGCGAACAACACAATGAATGACTAAATCTTTGTGTAGATCTCTTTTTGAAAGATCTACCTACACAAATAATAAATGAAGCAGATAGATGGGTGATGGTGTAAATCCTCTGTCTGGCAAAACCTTGGGTTAGAGCAGTGCTTCTCAATTATTTTCTGTTACGCCCCCCCCTAGCAAGAAGAAAACTATTCGTGCCCCCCACTCCCCACTGTGACTATCCATCTCTGCATAACATTTTATCCTTATTAACATTAAAGAAAAAAAGAAAGACATATGGTCAAACTTACAAAGAATAACTTTATTAAATCGTGTTTTAAGTCTGCAACAGAAAAGATTTTAAGTGCATCATTGCCTGAAATTAAAAATAAATAAATCCTTGTTTAAACTGTAAACATGTTTGACCAACTAGACACAGCAAACACACCGGTCTTTCCTCTTCTCCAACTGTAGTGACAGTGAAGCCAAGCGCTAAATACGCTTCGTCGTATTTCCTCGTCTTAGCTTTCGGGTGACTTTCTTTTGTCTCATTATCTTTGTCTCTCTCCGCTTTTCTTTTCATCCCTGTTAAAAACTTTTTCATGTTGGGGGTTGTTATGTTGAATAACGGAGGCTATAGGCAGAACGCAGTCGGAGCTTTCTGTTGACTCAACACTGCTAACCAAGGCAAACCTGTTGTCTTGTAAGTCGTAAAATGTTGCACTGTCGCAAACGTGACAGAAGTAACAATGACAGCGCCACTGCCGCCTACTGTAGTGGATGCGCAATTACACTTTATACTAGTACGGCCCCCCAAAAAAAAGCCTGTTCCCCAGGGTCACACGCGCCCCCCCCAGGTATCGCACCGCGGCCCCCAAAGGGGGCGCGCCCCACTATTTGAGAACCACTGGGTTAGAGTGAACCCTCTGCCATCATTACCACACAGTTGGTGTCAAATGATTCCAGGCCTAAATTCCTAAATTAGGGAGTGACCTTCAGGGAATGTTAAGATATTTCTTTTTTCACAGATGAGCAGGTTCACCCTGGGCACCTGTGACACGGAGAAGCCGTGGAGAACGTCGTGTCTGCTGCTCTAGTTGCACACGTGATGACCTGTTCTCCACCCAGTAGTGCTGGGAGCTGGAACTGCTGGTGCAAACCCAGCTCTGTGTTCTGTGCCACTTGGTAGATAAACAAAAAATGTATTTTTACATCTTTCTAATGCTAATGTAATACATTTTTAAATATTTGTTGACAGCCCTGCTGTGTTGATGTGCAAATATAGAATCAGTTATTACTGAGTACTTTCATCTGGTCCCCCCCGTTGTGGTAGGGGGTTATCAGTGGAGAAGGCAGCTGTTACATAACAGAAGACACACCACAGGGAAGAACACAGTCAGAAGAATTACAAGATGATTAGAAGGAGCTGTATACACACTCACTCTGTTACTGCGGTGTGTGTGAATGGTTTTGGTAACTGAATAGCTGCAGAGTGACGGTCCAACACATATATGTGTAATAAATTGTTATGGTTATATAAAAGCAGAGGGCTTTGCTGTAAGCATCAAAACGTAGCCACATATAATGAATTAAGCAAAGACTGAGTATTATTACTGCTCTAAACAAGTGTTTGAAGTGTGTAACACAGCCACAGTTAATAATCATAATAACAATCATAGTGGATTATAATAACGACCCTTCTTCACAGTAAGCTGTAAGAAGTGCATGCTGCTGTGCTGATGTGTGAACTGTGTAACAGAGCGGTTAGTCAGCCCTGTTCTTCACTGCTGAATGTTAATTACCGTAAGTGAATGATGGAGTTTCAGTGGGCTAATGAGCCTCTGTGATGGGACTTCCTGTTATACCCGTGGTTTCAGCTGCGCCGATCTGAACGACACATTTCTCACTCAGCTGTTCCATCCGACATGAGCATGATCTTCAGTTCTGCTCTTATACGTTCACTTAGTCACACCACATGTCAAATTTTCTACCCCTCTGTCTTTATCATCCCATCTGCTGTGCTGAGATAGGTTAGCTTGTGGTGGTGTGTACCTCGCTCTGTTTCTTGTAAGTTCAGTGGTGGAAACACAAACCTAGAAAAAAACGGTGCCAAATGTTCTTCATTTCCTTTCCCATTCAGTCATTTCAACTGTAACACAGAGAACTGAATATTAGATGATGTCTGTTCAGATAATCAGCACCCCTTTTAATTCCAAGCTTTTACGCATCATTCAGGTGTGCTTGAACTCAGCAAAGTGAAGTAAATGTTGATGGCCATCACTGTGGAAACCTCTGCTGTTCTGGTGTGGTAGAGCACGTTTTGAGTCCCTGGATCTTTCTGCACCCTTTGAGCCATCTTGGTTTGGATCTGTTATCATCAAAAAATGTTCTTTGCCCTGCAGCACACCAACAGTATCTAATGCCCCCAAAGCTGCTGTTGCAGGTGGTTCTGTTACACTAATATCTGAGGAAGGGTTATGACTTAATAATGGATTAATCTGGTTATGTATTCTGAGTCTTACCAAAAAAGGCCGAATCGACCATTTGATAAATGCCTCTGTTTAAAAAAGAAAACATCAAAAACTGTTTTGATTGTTTTTTTTCTTGGTGTGGCTTTTAAAGGGATAAGGAAACTTTAGAATATCATCGTTCTGCAGGGACAAAGATTATTCATGAGTGGAAAACATTCAGAAACATTTCGATGCATCCATCGGAGTGTGAGTGCCTGAATGATAGACGCACAGAAAAATGCTTGTGTGAATGTGTGATTGGGTGAATGAGCCTGGTAGTGAAAGAGCACTTTGAGTGCTCAGAGTCGAGAAGCAGTACTGGCAAGAACCAGTCAGATTTCCCAGTCTTCCCAGGAGTGGAAATCCCAGCAAATTCACCCCAATGTCAGACCATGCAATTCGCAGGGAATTCTCAGAGAGCTCCATCTCAGACTCTCCAGGCCTCAGTCAGCATGCTAAATGTTAAAGTTCATAACTGTACAGTTGGAAAAGCAGTGAACATGCATGGCTTGTTTGGAAGCTCTAAAAAGAACATGCAGCACTTGTAGGCTTGGCAAAACTGCCTCTGAGCAAACCAGAAGATTTCCTGTACAGGTGCCAATGTGGAGATGTTTCATCATACAGAGCACTGCCTCTAGAGAAAATCAGACACTATAACAAACACGTCATACCACACGGGGGTGGAGGGCTGATGATTTGGGCTTGTTTTGCAGCCACAGGACCTGAGCGCTTTATAAGACAGTCAACGCACAAGAGTCAAATGTGAGACCATCTGTCTGACAACTAAAGCTTGACCTAATATGAGTCATACAACACTACGAGGCCGTCCTTTCTTTTTATTCTTTATACTTCCTGTAATTTCATTATTTTATGGCATTTATCTGGTGTGTCTGATCAGCAATACAGCAAGCTCCTCAGCTGGGAGCGGTGCGTGGAGTACAGTGATTACTGTGAACGTTACTGAACTGATGGGCTGCTGGTGTGATGAAGAGCAAAGCCAGCCATGATAAAATGAGCTGGACATTTCACACTTTTACAAACCGCCTGTGTGCTGCCTGTCACATACTCCTGATAAATATCTAAACTCACTTCCTGTTTATGGTGTCCACCGAGCTGAAGGTCAGTACTGAACGAGCTCCGTGTAGAATTAAGTCCTCCCTCCACAAAGGCTTCTTTTCTGGTCCCTCGAGCACATTCATTCTCAAGGGTAACATTGTTTGGACAGTGTCCTCAGCCAAAGGACACAAATTCATATTTCAGAGATCAGAGAAGATGTTGATACAAAGTACTGAATAGCTGGACTCCCGTCCACAGAAGTCTGATTTAAAGCACTCACACCTTGCAGTCAGCATCTCTCTGATGCTGCATGGTCACATTTCCGAGTGCTTTCTCATCTTACCTTTATCCCGCTCTCCCGGGAACAGCAGAAACTGACACGTCAGCAAAACATGGTTCCCCGAATATCTGAGGTCCTGCAGGGACACTCTGACACTGCTCCGCACCGCGACCCCCCCCACCTGATGGGCTCATTTATCTTTTTAGAAACCGGATCAGGAATCAGGAGCTGAGATTTCTTTCATATTTCCACTTATAAAACCCACAGAAAAGAGAGTGATTGATTTGAAATGTGTCGTTACATTTGAGCTCTTTAAGCTCAGTTCTTCTTCTGCTCATTAATCATGTTGGACCTGTGAACGTGACACTGATGATAACTAACATGGGCTGCAGGTGCTGCAGGCTCACAGTCCATCTGTAATCCAGGTTTAGGGAGCTTCTCACTGTGGTGACCATATAACCCATCTATCATTTATTAAGCTATTAACTGAACTCTGTAACTGATCATAAACGAGTTCACTGCAGCTGAGTGATATCTGTTGGAGAGGATTTCAGGATAAAGGTCAACAGTATCACTGACCTTTACTGACTGTTAAATACTCCAACAATACTCCTGTCACCACTCTAGAATTTCAAACTTGATGTCAGTACCCAGGAAATACTAAATATTACTAAATATCCAATAAGCCACTACCTTATTGATAACCCATTGACAGCTAATGTGGCTACAGGATAAGTGGCAGTAGTTAAAGGGCAGCCAGGTTAACATTAACGATAGCTGTTCAGTGCTTCGGTGACTTCTCTAAAGTGCTGTTGGTCAGAGCTGTGGGGGTGTGTGTCTGTGTGAAGATGTGTGGACTGGAGGAGGGTTTGTCCTGATACTGCTCTGGGAGCGGGGGAGGACGTGCAGCCAGACTCGAGCTCAGCCTGCTCCCCCCGTGAGCTCGACTGCTGCACATAGCTAGCATATGCTCGAAGTTGAGCAGTTTTTCCGTGTGCTCATCACAGTCAGCCTAAAGGAGCACTAATCATTCACACTGTAAATAATGAGGGAAGTGACTGTACGGTCAGCATGTGAGTGACTTGGAGCAAAGCAGCACTGCATCAGGAAGCTCCAGCCGAGCAGCCGGTTTGAATCAGCTCATTTCAAGGAGAAGTTCATTTTAGTGGTTAGCCGTAGCTCATTCATTGGTATGTTTTCACACAGGTTGATGTCAGCAGTAATGACAAACAGAGATTTCATTAACACCCTATCTGCCCCTTCAGCATTTCCAAAGGAGGAGTGGAGACAGAGGTGAGATGCCCAGCAATAGCTAGACCCTCTTATAGCAGCCTTGGATGGAGGGAAGCTCTTCTGCTGCATGGACATGTAAACCCAACAAACAGGCCATATCTGATATCTGACCTGGTGTCAGTGAAGACACAGAAAGGGCACTGCTGCATATCTCCTCAGATGCCCCATATCATTTTGAGCAGCAGTATATTATATTGCCCTCTAAGACAAGATGGATTTCTTTTTCCAACTGCATTTCGGTCGACGTCAAAAAAGACAAAAGCATTTTGCTGCAGTGCGTCACAAATGTCCTGCTATTCAGACCAGTAAAGCCAGGAGGCGCTCGAGTGTCGGTCTGCCCTCGGTGGCACTGGTGCAGTCCAGGCGCTCCTCCATTGGTTTGCCTCTAGTTGGTACTGACCAACGCAGGCGCCCGAGCGTCGGCTTACTGGTGGCCAGTGGACAGAAACGGCAGTCTATCATAGAGCTGGGGCTGGGAAGCACAAGTGAAGGAGCATCTGGAAGAGGAGCAGAGGTCACCGTCAAGAGAGGAAGACACACGTTTCATAATCCTCCCTGCGATCAGCGTCCCTGTTGCACAGTCTCCTGTGCACGCCATTCTAAGGTAAAATCTATTGAACCTCATTTACTCGGATCCTCTATGTTACTGGCAAGTTTAGTCCAGATGGGCACAGGACTGAATAAGGAAGAAGAGGATGAAGAGGAGCAGGATCTCTCCCAGTGCTCCTGTTCTGAGTCTGATGGAGAAGCAGAGAGTGATAAAGAAGTGGAGAGCAGGGCTGATGACGTGAGCTACACGGCTCAGATGCACCTAACACAGGCTGTCGTTATGGAAAACATTAAATCCCGGCCCTTACTCCGGCCTCCTCGCTGTCTGAGAAGAAATTCCTCACACCTGCTTCCTTCAGACTCCGTGTTTCAGGACAACGACTCGGGCTATGGAGTCTATGGCCGATATCATCCACTGGGGTCGAGTCACGCTCACGGTGATTCGAAGAACACAATCCCCACTTCCATGACCAGCCCCAGTCTGCGCCAGCTGGCTTCAGCAGAGCTGAGCTCTGATGTTGGGGCAGCAGCAGCAGAAGGTCCCTTATCTGGTTCCACGCTCCATAAAAGCTGTTCCTCACCTCTGGATGGACCCGACATTTACTATGACCCCCACCTGGAGACATGGGAGAACTTCCTCTCGTATGTAACACACACATCAGGCAAACACACACACACACACACACATCGGGCAAACACACACACACACACACACATCGGGCAAACACACACACACACACACACACATCGGGCAAACACACACACACACACACACATCGGGCAAACACACACACACACACACACACACACACACACACACACACACATCAGGCAAACACACACACACACACACACATCGGGCAAACACACACACACACACACACACACACACACACACACACACACACACACATCAGGCAAACACACACACACACACACGGCAAACACACACACACACACACATCGGGCAACACACAACACACACACACACACACATCGGGCAAACACACACACACACACACACACACATCAGGCAAACACACACACACACACACACATCAGGCAAACACAAACACACACACACACACACACACACACACACACACATCGGGCAAACACACACACACATGCAAACACACACGCACACATCGGGCAAACACACACACACATGCAAACACACACACACACATCGGGCAAACACACACACACATGCAAACACACACGCACACATCGGGCAAACACACACACACATGCAAACACACACACACACATCGGGCAAACACACACACATGCAAACACACACACACACACATCAGGCAGGCACACACACATCAGGCAGGCACGCACACATCAGACACACACACATCAGACGCTCAAGCACACACACACAGGCACACACACACACACACAACATCAGGCAGGCACACACACATCAGGCAAACACACACACACATGCAAACACACACACACACATCAGGCAGGCACGCACACATCAGGTAGGCATGCACACATCAGACACACACACATCAGACGCACACACACACACATACAGGCACACACACACACACACACACACACACACACACACACATCAGGCAAACACACACACACACACCTCAGGCAAACACACACACACATGCAAACACACACACACACATCAGGCAGGCACACACACATCAGGCAAACACACACATGCGCACACACACACACACACACATCAGGCAGGCACACACACATCAGGCAGGCACGCACACATCAGACACACACACATCAGACGCACACACACACAGGCACACACGCATCAGGCACGCACACATCAGGCACACATCAGACACGCACGCACACATCAGACGCACTCACACATACACACACATCAGACACACACACATTAGAACAAAGCATGTGCTGTACTGTGGGAGCCACATTCATTACTGTTAGGCTGTAGGCTGTCAGTATTTTCAGTCTCCATGATGATGATGATGACTATGGTGATGATCACATGACACTGGTGTTACCGCAGTAGGATGTGGCCTTCAGGGCTGGATTTCTGCTGCTGTGTTTGCATAGGCAGCTAAAAATACTGTTTGTGCAGCCTGGCTGATATGAAGACTGGAGGTAACCCACAGGTTGCTGCTCAGATGTAATCCTCTCATGATAGTTTTTGTACACAATGCCAGACAGAAATAAGCATAATAAACAACGTGGCCAAACTAATATCACAACCTTTGGTCCAGTTTTCTTGCAGCAGCTTTATGAAGTGTAGAAATGAGCATGTGCCCGTGTATTCTCCACAGAGTTATCACACAGAGGCCCGTTCTCTGCTTGTATGGCTGTCATTACAAATACTGCAGTGAGGAATGTAGCTGCAGTCAAAGCACGATGAAAATCATTAAAGACTAAAGTTTACATTCACACCCCCCCCCCCCCCCCCCCCCCCAAGTTCAGATGCAAATATAATGTAAATAAGGAGATGTGGTCACAAGCAGCTTCTCTGGGGCCCAGAGGCGACTGTTGTTGTGACAGCAGTTGCGTCATAGAGCCTAATATAGTGTGTGACTATATAAATATTGACTGCAGTTCTAACAGAAAAATATGCAGAACTAACAGTCCAATAGAATTACACAGCTACGGGAAACATGAGGATCCACACTGGAGCCTGTTCAGTGTAAAGATGCAAATGAGGGAAAGTTTACCAGAAGTCATTTCTACGCTTCCTCAGTGATGTGTTACTATATGAAACATTTTAATGCCCCTCTGAGCGCTCCAGCAGGCACAGCAGCCTGTTTCTGACCTCTGAGTGTTTCTACATGTTTGCAGCGGGAGGCGGCTGGAGGCCCAATCACACTGTAGCAATGAGAAGCTAAGCACACACAGTGAGGACGTGTGTTTGCTGATCATTTCTTTGTAACGATGCTTCGTCCATTAAATCTGGTCCCGTTGGAAAGCCTGTTTATGGCCTTAACTGTGAGGAGACTGCACCTGTGGGCTGAGCAGCAGAGCTGAGTCTGTGGCTCTGAGTTTATCCATCATGTGGTCACTGCTCAGCTCCTGCATTCGTTTTCAGATCGGCTACAGTAAGCAAGCTTCAGTTGGTAAGACAGTCAACGCACAAGTTAACACAAAATGTTGCAACTGAACACAAAGGCTCATGGAGGCAACATTAAAGTCACGTATGCCAGAGCAGAGGGTACGACAGTGGAAAATAATAGACGTTATGGGGTTATGGCTGTGACGCTGCATGCTCTGATCACTGATTTTCTCTCTTCAGCCTCTGTGATGCACACACGCACCCACACTGTTCCTGGATCTGTGGTGCTCATTCAGTTCAGTTTCATTTGTAAACAGCAGTCACCTCAAAGCTTAGATGAAACACTTGTTACCAGTAACATATCAGTCCCAGCCGTAACTGCCCACACACAACTGCAGCATTTACGCTGTGCAACTCCCACACACCACCCACACATCAGCCAGAGTCATAACGAGCAAATATCACATCTGCTGAGCAGCAGGCAGCTGACTCATACATAGCTCGTATTGTATGCAAATACATAATAAATATTTATTTTCCAAATGTAAATAAGAGAATTCAAAGTATACAAAAATCTCCACACCAGGAGTAAAACACAACTCTACACGAAGGCTTTGAAACGGCAAAGGCTGAGGAGTGACGTGGTCTGTGGGGGGGTGCAGCAGCAGCACTGACGTGGGCTCCAGCTCCAAACCAATGGAGCCTTACAAAGTGTGTGTGTCTGCGCAGACCTTCACATCACTTTTTCAGATGTTACGCTAACTCTTTGTTTCTGTTCCTGTTTCCAGGAAAGCCATCGCCAAGTCCGGTCTGCACCATCTGCCCTGTCAGCCCGGCACATCCTCTCTGACCAGGACCGACCCGGAAGCTAATATCCGCAGCACCGTGGACTGGAGCGTGAGTCTGGGAATCAGTGTGAGACGGGAAAGCGTGTTAGGCCACAGCAGCAGCTGTTTGGCTCTGCCGCCATGGCAGAGTGACATTATAACGCTTATGTCTCATCAGTCACTCGTCACAGAGGCTCCTTTGGTAGTGAAATTATGCTGGAGCATAAATAAGGCCTCATCAATAAGTTTGATGTCTCTGCCAATGAAAAGCGTCCTGACTGACCTCTGGATGACCTCTGAGACATTTGTGTCCTGTAAAAATGATTTGATACACATTTATTTTTTCCTTACTGGTTGGCCGTGGATTTACTCAGTCATTTTCACAATGATGTGAACACCAGAAACAAAAGCTGGTGTTTGATAGTATGCAGGTAACCCAGCTCTCTGTGTGTGTCTGTAGGAGTCCGCGCTGTATGGAGATCATATCTGGTTTGAGACGAATGTTTCTGGAGACTACTGCTATGTGGGAGAACAGCACTGCATTGCCAGGATAATGGTTAGTACCTGTGATCCGTCCTCTTAGCTGTGTGTTTGGGGTAAAGTATGATGTGCTGTCAGACTCAGTGTTTATTAGCAGCTGTGCACAGAAACATGCAAAACACCTGCTGCCACTTATTCCATTAGCAGCTAATAAAAGGTTCACCCAGACCACAAACTAATAATGTGGACGAGCTCTGTTTGAATCATCTTCTTGCACACTCTGTGCTGGCTGCTCAGTCATTTACCAACACACTGTCAGCGGTTTAGCTGACAGTGTGTTGGTACACAGAGGTTAAATGAAGCAGCAGTGGTAGGTGAGAGTGGGAACCCTTCCTGCGATGGGAAAAAGCTGCTGTGAAGAATTCCAGCCTCCTGAGCAGCAGCTCAATGCTGTCAGGGCTCTCCTCCATGAGCTCGCAGCTTTGGTACAGATGCAGGCTGCATGTGTCTGAGTCTGCAGTGCACCTCCATCTGCTGATGGGAACCAGTACAGAGGGCTGCCACACTGAAGGAAGGACTGTTTTACCTTCAGCATTATGCTGCTGTGCTTCGGTCCGCCCGCCTGGGAGAACCGCGGAGGAATTTTCACCTTTATCCATGAGATAAAGCCGTTTCAGTGCTGTGGTTTGAAATGTATCAAAGATGTTTCCTTCAACCAGCTGAAGGAACTAATGAGCGGAGACTTTCTCCAGGATTTTAGAAATAAAGTTTGGAAATGGGCCTGTGACTGTGTATAACAGCAGAGGGAAGCACACGGACTGTTTAAAGTTATCTGGGATGCAGCCTGATGACAGAGAGTTCTTTATAAACCTGGTAGGACCTCTTTGATGAACACAGGAGGGATGATGTTCATTGGGCAGAAAGAAGTGTGAGGCAGTCATTCAGCAGGCCTGCTTGAGAACCTGCCTGAGAACCAGTGTACAGCATGGAGAGCAGTCTGAGGGGGATTAAAGCTGGTGGAGTGTGCTCAGTGACTCCTGCAGTCAGCTTTCCTGCTCTCTCTCCTGTGGTGATGGATGTGACCGCTGATCCACGGGAAGACTGCGGCTAATCTGACTTTTATTGATCCAGGCTGATGAACTACACGATTAAACCAATTAGCTAAGTCTGTGATATGTGAAGCATTTGTTGCTGATGCAGCCACATTAGAACGGAGAGCTGGAAGTGTGCTGCAGAGTGCTCAGACAGCAGGCAGTTATAGATAAACACATTAACATGCTGCACTAAATTAAAGGACTCACAGGGTTAAGATACTCTGTGGCAGTGCAGTTAGAGGGGTCATTAATATGGAAATGAAAGTCACCCCCCAGAATGAGTTTGTTCATTTAACAGATCAGGAGATCACTGCAGGGTTTGGGAGGTCAGCAAATAACAGCACAACAAACTGGATATTCCCACTGAAGCTTGAAGGATGCTAATTTGATGATATGAAGAGCATCACAGGGTATTCAAGAATTTATAGTTTGGTGGGCAAAGTTCCACAAGGGGGCAGCAGTCTGCTGTTTAAGTCTCAGAGACAGAAAATGTTGGACTTCAGAGAGGTGACAGAAGAATAAATGATTTATTAGATCTGCTATTAAAAAAGGCAGGAGGCTTCTGAGCCAAGCATTTAGCAACAGGTGGGAGTGGGAGTTCTTCCTTCCCAATCAGCACCAGATTTTCCCACTGTGCGTTATAATCACTGGAAACATCAAGATGGCCGACCTTGAGACTGGGAAACCAGGCATGTGGTGGAGTAACAGTGGCTGTGCAGGTCAGCTGGTCACATTGTATGATGGTAAGCTGTACCTGGAATGGAGCGTCAGGCTCGAAGTCTGACAGGGGTGAAGGGTCACTGTTTGTGGACAGAAGAATTGAACCCTGGTGGTTCAGATGGAGGCGATCCTGCTTAAAAAGTTCAGGGTGGTGGAGGATGATGGGAAGTCGTTCTTCCTGCAGCAGTAGCTGATTGGGCGGAGGCTATCATGAGAAATGTCAGGTTGATGGGTGGTGTCAGGGAGGCAGTGTTGTAGCCAACAGCATTACTGTGTTGTTAAAAAGGAAATCAGTGCAGGGCATTGCACCTGCACCTTAGTGCCACTTCCTCCAGAAAGACCTCAGCCCAGTCCTTCACACACAGAGGTCATCTGGCCCGCGGCTGCAGGCTGCTGCCACCAGGAAGTAATCCTGCTGCTCCTTCTTTCATGACCATGAACTTGGTGTGTGTGTGTGTGTGTGTGTGTGTGTGTGTGTGTGTGTGTGTGTGTGTGTGTCCATGAATATGTACATTTACCCATCGTTGGTAAACGGGCGATACGTGTCTCTCGTACTGTGAGCTGAGCCAGTGCACACTCAGCTCTCCTTTAAGTGTGTTGTGCCTGAAGCCTCTGACAGCAGACCCACAGTGTGTTCTTGTTGTTATCCCTGAGTGCGAGGCCTGAAGCGATGTGTGTGTAGTGGCTGTGGTGGTGACACACTGAAGCTGGTCACCTCCAGCATCGTGTTGTTACTCGCTGTCAGACATGTTGTGCGTATCACACACACAAAGCCATCATAGTTGCAGACACTTGGCTCAGCCTCTCCGGTGGTGCAGGACTGTCTCCCAGTGGCCACAGACTGCACTGAGGCTTCATATTTAGGTCATTCACAGAAGCTCTGAGCCTTTGAGGGATAATGTAACAACAAGCATGTCACTAATTGTTGATTCACTTTTTCTTTTCATGTTCTCTTTTTCTTCCTAGCAAAAGTCTGTCAGTCGGAGGAAGTGTGCTGCCTGTAAGATTGTTGCTCACACCATCTGCATAGAACAACTGGAGAAGGTAATAAGTCACCTGCACACAAAGACTCACAGCTGTGTGTTAGTCTCACAGCGTCCTGAAGAATGAGTGTAGTATCAGACAGAGGTCATCTGAAGTGGATCAGAGGTTGTCTTTAACTGTGCGTCCTGTCTGACCTGCAGTTTCCCGGCTCTAAAGCCATTGTTACGGACGCCTCGCTGCCCCTCAGTGACCCCAGCTTTAGAGTGAGACACACTGAACTCCTCCTGTCCTTCCTCTCTGTCCTCTCTCCTCATCTCTGGTCCTCTCTCATCGTCTCTGGTCCTCTCTCATCGTCTCTGGTCCTCTCTCATCGTCTCTGGTCCTCTCTCATCGTCTCTGGTCCTCACTCCTCGTCTCTGGTCCTCTTTCATCGTCTCTGGTCCTCACTCATCGTCTCTGGTCCTCACTCCTCTTCTCTGGTCCTCTCTCCTCGTCTCTGTCCTCACACTGACAGCACTGCACAGCCTGATCGTGGGTGGTGTCTGAACCTTACCTCAGTCCATTCATAATGAAATCACTGCACAGCAGCATGGGGTCAGAGTTGATGTGATCATTGTTGATGGAGGTGGAACCTTGTCCTGGACAGACATGTTCTTCCATCTTTAAGACTTTTTGGTCTTTTCACCTTGTTTTCCTGTGGTGTGATGAATCGGGTTAAAGGCGTGGGTCCTTTTATCTGGAGCTGCTTTGAGACAGCGCTGCACAGTCAGGATGGAGAAAGCACACCGTGGTGCTGGCTGAACATGTTTAACCTGACAGCTGTGCTGTGCAGACCTGTTGACCTGACCCGATGCTGGGGGTGTGGCCGTTCTGTTCCTTCCTATCAGCGGTTCCTGTTGGGGAAATGATGACGCCCACTTTGCTCTGTAGGATTGGTGGGGCCCACCAGCCGACCCTGCTGGTTCCACAGGATCAGAGGTGGTCTGGGTGGCAGTCAGAGGCCCGGTTTTCATCTGTGTGTTTCCACCTCTGTAACCTCTGCTTCTCCTCTCCTCCAGATTAACTTCAGATGTAAACCATCATTCAGAGACTCGGGCTCCAGAAATATCCGAGAGGTGAGCTCTGGGGTCAGAGTTACAGCAATCAGACTGCATGTTGATGACATTTTGAGTGATATTTATACAAAGTTATGTCATTTCAGCCCATTGTGGTTCGCCATCACTGGGTGCATCGGAGACGGCAGGAAGGCAAATGTAAACAGTGCGGGAAGGTGGGTGAACATTCATTAGCATCAGCTCCTTAAAGGTGGAGACCTTTTCTCGAGCAGCACCTCCATAGAAAGCTTTGTCTGTGTTTGCAGGGCTTCCAGCAGAAGTTTGCCTTCCACAGTAAGGAGATTGTTGCCATCAGTTGCTCCTGGTGCAAACAGGCTGTAGGTATCAGAGTGATGTCATTTCCTTTCTGCAGAGCTCAATGAATGCACGTGTCATAACCGTTGTTTCTTTCCTTAGTACCACAACAAGGTTTCCTGCTTCATGCTGCAGCAGATTGAGGAGGCTTGCCAAATGGGTGCTCATGCTGCCCTCATAGTTCCGCCCACATGGATCATTCGAGTCAGACGCCATCAGGTAAGGTCGCCCTCACTCTGACCTGATAACGCCCTTTAGGATGTTCTGGAAGAAAACCCTAACCGGGACTCTGTCACTCCTGTAACCATCAGCTGGTTTCATGGTTGCTGTTATTGCTGGTAGTTTAAGGGGCGCCCGGACAGAATGAAGGGAGGTGTTTGTGGGTTCTCTGCAGTGATCTCCAGCATCTGCTTTTTCTCTGTCTCACAGTCGTCTATGAAGTCCAGCAAAAAGAAAAAAAGGACATCCTTCAAGAGAAAAAGCAGCAAGAAAGGAGCCGAGGTGAGTCTGCGCCCCTGTTTCTGCACAGCCACTTTAACTCTGGCCTCTGGCCACACGACGCACACATGAAACAAGCAGCAAATCCTGTGTGGTGTTTGTGTGTCTCTGTCATCTGCCCGTGAGGATCAACAGTGCTGGGGACACACACTCGATACATTTCTTTTAGATAGAGAGCCTCTTTGAACAGCATGCTTCCTGTGATGTCTCAGGCACCTCCAGACATGGAGAGGAAAGCTGTTCCTCCCTCTGTGCACTTACTGTGGTACAGGGCTAAAACTCCAGAGATACACAGCATCTCTGCTTTTTCCTGCTCAGCTTTTAGTCTAGTTTCTTTTATTTCTAAGGTGTTGATGATTTCTGTCTCAGGGTGAGAGCTACCCTCACTGGCCACTTCATTAAGTACACTCGTTAACTGAACTTGAGAGCAGCAGCTCTGCTCTTACAAAGTGTTTCCAGTGTGTGTTCATCTCTAAAAGGTCAAATATGTTCATGATTGTGTACTGGACTGCATTTACACAGGTATACATGGGGCTGTGGTATATTACATACAGTACATGATGTATGAAAGGTTAAGCTGCACATGGGGGGGGGGGGGCACACCAAAATATTTGTTAAATTTTCAGAACTGGTTAATATTCTTTGCTTTGTGTGTGATGTAAACCTTATTTTTGCTTCTGGTGAACACAGATGGTTTATAATGAAAACGTAGCTTCCTAGTTTGTGCCTTTGGAATCTGAGCCCATCGTTCTTTCTCCAACAGGAAGGGCGGCAGTGGAAGCCATTCATAATCCGACCCATCCCGTCACCACTTATGAAGCCACTGCTCGTATTTGTCAATCCCAAGAGTGGAGGAAACCAGGTATTCACACAAATACAGTCAGAGGATAAAACACTGCAGGCAGAGAGCTCCTGACTGAACCCAGGCCAGCTACACAGAGGACACTCCGGACAGCAGAACAGTTGAATACCTGCTCCATCCTTTCACTGCTCCATCCTTTCACTGCTCCATCCTTTCACTGCTCCACCCCTCACTGCTCCATCCCCTCACTGCTCCATCCCCTCACTGCTCCACCCCTCACTGCTCCATCCCCTCACTGCTCCATCCCCTCACTGCTCCATCCTTTCACTGCTCCATCCTTTCACTGCTCCATCCTTTCACTGCTCCACCCCTCACTGCTCCATCCTTTCACTGCTCCATCTTTTCACTGCTCCATCCTTTCACTGCTCCACCCCTCACTGCTCCATCCCCCTCACTGCTCCATCCCCTCACTGCTCCATCCCCTCACTGCTCCACCCCTCACTGCTCCATCCCCTCACTGCTCCACCCCTCACTGCTCCATCCCCTCCCTGCTCCATCCCCCTCACTGCTCCATCTCGCTCATCCCTCACTGCTTCCATCCCCTCACTGCTCCATCCCTTCACCTGCTCCTTCCCCTCACTGCTCTCATCCCCTCACTGCTCCATCCCCTCACTGCTCCACCCCCTCACTGCCTCCACCCCTCACTGCTCCATCCCCTCACTGTCCATCCCCCTCACTGCTCCAATCCCCTCACTGCTCCATCCCCTCACTGCTCCATCCCCTCACTGCTCCATCCCTCACTGCTCCATCCCTCACTGCTCCATCCCCCTCACTGCCCTCCACCCTTCACTGCTCCATCCTTTCACTGCTCCATCCTTTTCACTGCTTCCACCCCTCACTGCTCCATCCTTTCACGCTCCACCCTCACTGCTCCATCCCCTCACTGCTCCCTCCCTCACGCTCCATCCCTCCTGCTCCATCCTTTCCCTGCTCCACCCCTCACTGCTCACCCCCTCACTGCTCCATCCTTTCACTGCTCCATCCTTTCACTGCTCCACCCCTCACTGCTCCACCCCTCACTGCTCCACCCTTTCACTGCTCCATCCCCTCACTGCTCCATCCCCTCACTGCTCCATCCCCTCACTGCTCCATCCCCTTCACTGCTCCATCCCTTCACTGCTCCATCCCCTCACTGCTCCATCCTATCACTGCTCCATCCCTTTACTGCTCCATCCCCTCACTGCTCCATCCCCTCACTGCTCCACCCCCTCACTGCTCCATCCCCTCACTGCTCCACCCCCTCACTGCTCATGTTTAACAGCAGGGCACAGTGACAAGCTAAACTGGAGACTTGACAGGAACAGCAGCAGCTAACAGCATGTTTATGTTGTTGTTGTTTGTTTATTTGATCCACTTTGCAGTCTCCCAGCATTGTGTCTGTTTCTCTCTGGCTCATTAGGGCACTAAGATTCTGCAGTCCTTCATGTGGTATCTGAACCCCCGACAGGTGTTTGACCTGAGCCAGGGAGGACCAAAGGAGGGGTTAGTGTCTGTCTCTCTTTCTCTCCCTCACCCACACACACACACACACACACACAGATCTGCTGGTACTGCTAAATGAACCTTCAGCTGTTGTCTTGTAGGCTGGAGCTGTATCGTAAAGTCCATAACCTGAGGATCCTGGCGTGTGGAGGAGATGGCACTGTAAGTATGACACACACAGTGTTAGTATGTTCACAGATGCATCTCTTCTTATTAACCTTGATCTTTGTACTGTGTGTGCCATCTGCACAGACGAGTTCCATAAAATAAAGACAAAGACGTCACTTACACTTAACTGTGTATGACACACGTGATGTAACAGAAGGTTAGTCCCATGATATCATTTCTTCTTACTGAGCCACGGTGCTGAGACATCGTCAGCTGATCACACTAATCTAACATTGGGGGCGAGCCGCTCTGCTGTGGTATAGATGGCCTTTATTCTCTCTAACAGAGCAGCTGCTGAACTGGGACTCAGACAGTGAACAGGTTCCTCAGTGAATGCTGATGCAGCCGGCCTGAGAATGCCATCACTGGTTCCTCACTCTAATTACAGATTTTCACAGATACGAGAGAAGTACATTCAGTTATTGATCATTAGCTACGAGAGCAAAAGCTACAGTCTGTGTGGACTCGCAGCATCTGGGGAATCGTGGCTCTCTGGACCTCGTTGGCTTTGTCACGTACAGATTTGCTTCTGTTGTTTGTGAGCTTGGACAGAGCAGAGCTGTAATAGCATCACCTTTATGTTAGTACAGAGGCCTGTAAGGAAATAACTCAGTTATCTTTAATCTGCAGATTATTTGCAGCAGCAGGAGCCTGGTATCAAAATGTAGCTCAAACTGAGAACTGTCACATGATATCAGTCATTAGTGTCACATGTTGAGCAGTTTGGGGTGAATGTCTCCACAGAGACGTGAGGTTTCCTGTCGTGAATAATCAGAAAACAGATCAGAGGGTACCGGAGCTTGTTTCTGGAAGCACGATGGATCCCATGGTGTTCAAACTGAACTTTCTCGGTCCTCAGAGTCCAGTTTGACTTCATGTATCACTTACTTGATTCTCAGCACAGTAACTCAGGACATGAGACTGAGACTATGAACCTTTGTCCAAACCAGAGGGTGGAATATGTCTCAAAGTAAACAGGACTGTTTCTGTAATGTGCTGCTATGACAGAGCCCACTGCATTATCTCATCCTCTCGCCTCACTATTACAAGCTCTTATTTATTTATTTATTTATTTATTTTTAGGGGTGGCTGTAGCTCAGTAGGTAGAGCAGGTCACCTACTGATCGGAAGGTCAGGGGTTCGATTCCTGGCTACTCCAGGCTACATGGCAATGTATCCTTGGGCAAGATACTTAACCCCAAGTTGCTCTCCGACCGTTCCGTCGGAGTATGAATGTGTGTGGATGTTATATAATTAAAAAAAGCACTTAGTTAACATGGAAGTGCTTGTATGAATGGGTGTGCATGGGTAAATGTAAAAAACGTGTTGTATAAGCGCTTTGAGTGCTCACACTGAGTAGAAAAGCGCTATATAAGAACTAGTCCATTATTTTGACAGGACATTGCTGATTGGAGTCTTGTGCTCTTATTTTGCAAACTCTCTCTGTGGTGAAGTTTCTTTTGTCAGTGACCGAAGCTTAAAGTACTTCTGGTCTCTGTGCCTGCCTGAGCGTGCTTTGGATGCAGCTGGCCCAGTTTCTGCAGAGTCCCTTCAGGCCGGCTTCACTAGTTACCGGTTCATTTACCTGAGTGAGCCTCTGATTGGCAGAGTAAATCCACGAGTGTCATCTGAACACTGCTTCAAATTAAGGATGGCGCTCAAGGAAATGTGAGCTTTTGTACAAAGGAGTTAAGATGTTCAGCGGCACTAATTAGCTTCCATTTGATTGCTGAGCTGCAGGCAACACAGAGCAGTTTCTCCCCGCTGTCTGTATTAGTCTTTAACACACTGTCACGGCTCAGCAGGCAGGAGATGGACTCAAAACGCAGGACTCAGAGACAGGATGAACTTTCTTTGCTGAGAGTAAACAGGTTTACAGCACTGCACGGGGCCAGCAGCACACACTAGGAAAACTTACTGTACCTAGACACACAGCGAGCCACAAACAATATACACACAGCAGGGGGAAGGACACACAGGAAGCAAAACTAAACCCGAAGCACAAGAACCAAATACACTATCAAAATAAAACAGGAAGTGGCAAAGAGAGAGCAAGACTAAGACACATGTCCTTCACCTTTGTGTGTTCACACTGATTCAGTGATTTGATGTTAGCATGAATTAGTTATGGTGAATATTTTAACTGTAAACATGATTTCTAATGTGTGTGTGCTGCACACACATTAGAAAGACTCAGACTGTAACACGATAATCCAGTTCATGAGTAGTGAAGGATCACATTAACTGCTGCCGTGGAACAACAGAAGCCATCAGTCTTCAAAGGAGGAATTAAAACGCTGCCAGAGGAAAACAAATGAGGAGTGAAGAAGACAGATTCATCATGTGCTGCGCTGTACACGGTTCATCTGTGGGACCGTCCTCAGAAAGAGTTCAGGCAGAGTGAGAGGAGGCTGCACTGCTATACTGGGGACAATGTAACTGTGAGGAAACAGTGTAGCTATGAAAGCCTCCTGTGTGGGAGGGCTGGAGAGGTGCCTGGAGTCTCTAACCGTGTGTGTCTGTGTGTGTCTTGAACCAGGTGGGCTGGATCCTGTCGTGTCTTGACGAACTGGCATTAACCCCCCAGCCTCCTGTTGCCGTGCTACCACTTGGGACAGGAAATGACCTTGCTAGGACCCTTAACTGGGGAGGGGTGGGTACAAACACTACAAACACACCAGTACACTGAAATGAGGAAGAAGCTGCTGGAATCATCGTGTGTTGCTGTGATGCATTCAGAGGTTCACCTTTTATATATCAAAAAGCCACACATGTCTTAGTGAGCAGCACCAGATCAGCTTGGTGTTCATTCTAAACCAGACTCTGCTGGGTGGATGGTCACTGTGAGGGCCAGAGCATAGATACTGAGCCCCTGTGCCCTCTGGATGGTGCCATGCTGGAGGAAACATGATAGAAACACTACGTTAAAGGTGAACGTTGATTTGGAGATCCCTGTAACATGGAGCTCCAGGTTTGTCACGTATGTGTATGTGTTACCCCACCCTGAATGTATCCCAGGGCTACACGGACGAGCCCCTGTCTAAGATCCTGTCCCACGTCGAGGAGGGAGCTGTGGTCCAGCTGGACCGGTGGAATCTCCTGGTGGAACCGAACCACGGTGCAGGGGCTGAACCAGATGAGCAGCAAACTGATAAGGTCAGTACACACACACACACACACACACACACACACACACACACACACACACACACACACACACACACACACACACAAGCAAAGGATCATCCATATACACATCATTATCATCTATGGACACAGGACACTTTTAAACCTGTGTTTGTGTGTGTGTGTGTGTGTGTGTGTGTGTGTGTGTGTGTGTGTGTGTGTGTGTGTGCTCTCAGCTTCCTCTAGATGTGTTCAACAATTACTTCAGCCTTGGATTTGATGCCCATGTGACTCTTGAATTTCACGAGTCCAGAGGTACACACCCCACCACAGTCACCGTCCTCCACCTGAAACAAAGACTGGAGCTCTTCCTGTGTGTGTGTGTGTGTGTGTGTGTGTGTGTGTGTGTGTGTGCTTTATTTCCTGTCTCTGTGTGTCTTCCTGTGTAGAGGCCAACCCGGAGAAGTTTAACAGTCGTTTCAGGAATAAGATGTTCTATGCTGGGGTGAGTCTCAGTTTAACAATGTTCATTTCTGGGTCTCTATGATTGGCACAAACAGTAAGGGGAGGGGTTGTGTATAGCTGAATACCACAACTGCTGAACAACAGTATCATAACAACTGCATCCAAAGTTGTGTTCAAGTGCAGATATTATTTGAAATGGGAATTCATGTTGGAAGTATTCTGGCAGTTTTGTTGATGTGTAAAGAGTTAGGGATGAAATGCCCTCTGGGTCTGTGTGCTGTGGGTCTCATGATGCCCTCCTGCATGTCTCACACAGACAGCATTCTCAGATTTCCTGATGGGAAGCTCCAAAGACCTGTCTAAGCACATCAGAGTGGTGGTGAGTAGCTGTCAATCACTGTCTCTCTGTCTGTCTGCCTCTGAGCAACTCAGAGCCTCAAGACTGTATTGAGATAGAGCACGGCCAATCAGGAGTCCTGACATTCATCCAGAGACACGAGAGAGAAGCGGAGAACGCGCAGCGTCATAGTCACAGGGTCACACACTTGTGTTTGTCAGAGAGAAACAGACTCACACTGAAAAGAGAGGGATTCCTGGATGTGGGAATCATCCTCCAGACGTGAGTGCTGACTGCAGCCGACCTGCTACAGGCCCAGACTGAGCACGCTCAGACATATGTAACCCCTCCCCTGAAGGTTTTTTTCCATTTTAATCTTAAAGGATGAGCGTGTTCCTCTAGAAGCCACCCCCCCCCAGCCTCTGTATCAATAAATGGTGTTTGTGCTGCAGGGCTCGTGTAAACCTGTGATGCTGAAATCAGAGCAGATTTTTCTGTTTCTCTGCTTGAACCTAAACAGGTCACAGAGGAAGGGTTACATAGGCTCACACAAACACTGATCTCAGTGAGGACAGCAGGGCTTGTTGGCACAGTCTCTCCTCTCAGGGCTTCTACTGTCTCTACTGTCTTCTACTGTCCTCTACTGTATTACTGCAGCTGGGCTGCATGTGCCCTGCCCACAGTGGAACATGTCTCCTTGCTTTGCTTACGTTGGTCACTTTGCTCAGTGCGCTGTAGAGGCAGATGAACTTTGAACTGTGAGGAGCTGCTTTGTGAGCCCAGCATCAGGACCAGCTGAGTGAGGCGGTTGTGTCTTTGATTTCTCCTGGTATTCCAAGACTTTGGCTCACTTTTCCAGGATAATTCCAGAAGGTAACTGATCCGTTTGTCTCCCTGTCTCCTCCTCCTCCAGTGTGATGGGACAGATTTAACATCAAAGGTTCAGGACTTGAAGCTACAGTGTCTGGTCTTCCTCAACATCCCCCGGTGAGTCCGAGTACTCTTAAACTGATCCTGGTACAGTTCCCACCTCTGTGGGAGCATAAAGAGGCAGACAGGCTGCCTGGAGACAGAGCAGCTGTAAATACCACAAATGCGTGTGTCTGAGCGACAATGCAGCATCTTGAACCTGTGTGTGTGTGTGTGTGTGTGTGTGTGTGTGTTGTGTTCTCAGGTATTGTGCAGGCACTACACCCTGGGGAAACCCCAGTGAGCATCATGACTTTGAACCTCAGCGCCATGACGATGGATACATCGAAGTTATCGGATTCACGATGACATCACTGGTATGGATTTCTGTGTGTCCTGGTAACCATGGTTACAGAGGAGGATGAGCAGCTTCCTCCTGAAAGCCTCCTCTTCTTCTGTCCTTTGTTTTGGTTTAGAACATGTTTCTATTTGGATGATATTCTCAAAAAAATCATACGACACACGTAGCGTGACCGCCCACTTTATTAGGTACACTTTGGTAGTACTGCATAAGGCAAGGTGCTGGAAACATTCCTCAGAGATCTCCTGTTCCAGCACATCCCAGAGGTGCTCTCTGGGTTGAGATCTGCTGACTGGAGGCTGTTTGAGTGCAGCTCACTGACACCATCAGGATGGGTACACTGTAGTCATGGAAGGACGTGATCAGCAGCAGCCTGAGCTGTTTATACAAGGCAGGGTACAGACATGCGTCTGTGCTGCTGACAGCAAATTCTTCCATCAGCATCTGGAAGTTGTTTTCCAGTCCTCTATTGTCCAACAGCCCTGCAAACTTTGGCCTCAGGTTCCTGTTGGTAGCTGACAGGACTGGCAGCCGGTGTGCTCTTCTGCTGCTGCAGCCCATCTGCTTCAAGGCTCAGTGTGTTCAGAGATGCTCTTCTGCATACCTTGGTTTTAACTAGTGGTTATTTACTGTTGCCTGCTTATCAGCTCAGAGCAGTCTAGTTCACTTGGACCATTCTGTGCAATCCTAGAGATGGTTTCTGGAAAATCCCAGTACATCAACACTTTCTGGAAGACCGGCCCGTCTGGCACCAACAACTGTGCCACGTTCAAAGGCCCGTTCTGATGCTGAGTTTGGACTGGTCCTCATGACCATGTCTGCATCCCTGGATACACTCAGCTGCTGCCACCAGATGGCCTGATTGGATATTTGCATTAATAAGCAGTTACAGTGTGTGAGTGTGTGTTTTCACATATTGTGATCAGTATTTCCTGTCCCCCCCAGTCCCCCCTGCAGTTACTGGTGCAGCTCCAGTCATAGAATCACCAGTTTACAATCAGCCATTAACCAGTCTGTGCGTGTGGGGGGTTGCAGATACGAATGCACAGAGATGGTCCCAGCCAGGCTGAAGGCTCAAATGTGACAGGTCTACAGAAATGTTGCTTTTTGTGCTTGTGTGTTCTGATAGCTTAGAAGCAAAGATATATTATTACAAATCAAGCAGAGTGCTTTGGTTCTCAGACGGTCCATTCAGACCAGAACCTCCCACCATAAGAACAGTTTCTTCCCCTCTGCTGTTGGACTCATGAACAATAACCCTAAGACTGTTACCACCACCCTCCACAAACGCTGATGACCCTATGTCTATGCACCTGTCTGATTGCACTGATGTACATATTACTGGACTAGAGTTTACATTCTTTTATCTTTTAATTATTCTCTGCACTGTATATTTTGTAATATTGTGTTATAGTTATAGTTCTAATATCTCTGTATATTTGTAATCTGTATATTTGTAACATTGTCTTTATAGTTTTATAATTATTTGTTTTTTTTATGTAAGCACAAAGTACCGCAGCAATTTCCTAATGCTGTGAACCTGTTCATCCATATGGCAATAAAACCTGATTCTGAGACACATGCTGAGCTCTGACTCCAGCTTCAGCTGGACCCAGTGATCAAAAACCTCCATCATCAGGTTATAGACAGTAATCATCCAGCTGTAAAGGGAGGGCCTTTAAGGTGTCAGTGCAGTCTGCTGAGTGACCTGTGTGTGTGTGTGTGTGTGTAGGCTACTCTTCAGGTTGGAGGTCATGGTGAGAGGCTGAACCAGTGCAGAGAAGTCACCCTCACCACTACCAAACCTCTGCCAGTGCAGGTGAGCAGCGTCTGTTTAACGTTTTTGCTCTCAGGTGAAACCTCTGCACGCTGCTTCCTGTTCACACAGCTCCTCCCATCATTCCCACTGAGTAGCTCTCAGCCTCCTGCTGATGGTAACTAATACCAGCAGTTTAGGCATTGATGTGTGAATTCCCTTTGATGGTCACTGATCTGTTTTGGGTCACTTTCTCTCTCAGGTGGATGGTGAACCCTGCAGACTTGCTCCGTCAGTCATCCGTATCAGCCTGAGAAACCAGGCCAACATGGTTCAGAAAACCAAGCGACGAACCTCGATACCACACCTCAATGAGTAAGTGAGAGCCAGCCACACGCTCGGTCAGCTCGCATCAGCTGAAGTAGCCGCCTGTGGGCATGGCAAGTTATGTCACTGAACACGCCTCATAATTCATTTTGAGCCTGTTTGTGTGTCAGTCAGCAGCCGGTCCCAGAGAGGCTGAGGATCCGAGTGAGCCGGATCAGTATGAGCGACTACGAGGCTCTGCACTACGACAAGGACAAACTACGGCAAGCATGTAAGAGCGGCCGGCCGCACCAGCACCTGTGTGTCCACTTAATAACATGGCCAACACGCCAAGCACGTGCAACACTCACACCAGCCTTCATCCATTTCACTGCACATTTCTGTATTTAGATGGGCTCTAGGCTCCTAGCAGTTTCACAGAGGACTTGCCAGTAATTTCCCCCAGCATGGAAAAATAACACGGAGGAGGAATAAAAGCTTTTAACAGACCCCACAGAGACACACAGCTGTGGTCAGAGGTTGCTGTCACTCATCAAGAGCATGTCAGTGATTTGAACTTCTGTGTCAGGAAACCAGTTTAAATGAACTCAAACAGTTCTGCCAGAAGTGTCTGCACCAGGTGCAACCTGCTGAGGGACCTTTAGCCAAATATTAGTGGGTGTGTATGTACATATTTGATCCTTTATGTACATATTTGATCCTTTATGTACATATTTGATCCTGGATGTGGGAATCATCCTCCAGAGGTGGGTGCTGACTGCAGCCGACCTGCTACAGGCCCTGGAAGAAGAAATCCTTAAAAGCTCAAACCTTCTGACCATAACTGTATATAAAATGTTAACATCATAAATTCATCGTATATCAAACTGCTGTAGCTCATGGAGTCAGTCCCACTGGCTGCAGTGAGAGTTGTGAAGTTTACTGTTAGCACAAACATCAGTCAGCATCAGTCTGGGGCTTGTGACGGCAGTTTGCTGCAGTGCTGTGTGACTTTCATTAAAATGGGTAGAAATAGTTGTGTTTTTTATCTTGAATTATAAAAAGTGGGGGCAAACACGCCCCTCTTCCAGCTCTCTCAAATCTGTTGCTGTAATTAAATGAACGTCTGGCTTCAGATGATGTAACCTGCAGGCTGATGCAGCGACTGACAGCAGTGTTCAGGCTGAAGAGGGAAGAAAAGTGCTCCGTGATTGAAAGGTGGAGACGAGGCGTGAAGGTCAACGGGCTCGTTTCCCCCGCCCTGCGTCTCAGTCGTTTACTGCTGCCGCTCACAGAAAGCAGGCCTCTCATTTCCACACAGCTCAGCAGTGACCGTGCAGAGGGAAGGCTCTGCTCTCATCCTCATTAGACACAATTACAGTCAGTGTTATCTATGACCACAGGGTGGCGCTGTCACCTTTCAAACTGTTAGAAACGGCATGTTTCATAACAGTGTTTAAACTGTTAATAATGCTGAAAAAGTCTCTGTGTTTCATTTGCAGAGTCTGTGTATGATTGCAGGCTGAGCTGAGCCCATGGTGGTTATATATATGTATACATACATGTTTCATTACTTATTAAGAGCTCGTTCCTTCATTCCTTTTATTTTCCTCATATCTCCAGCCTGTTTTGGTTCTCGGTAATTACCGTCATTGTGATAGGTCGTTGTTTGCTTGCAGAAGTTCTCGGTTGTTTTCTCATTATGCAAATCCATCAGTGCTCTGAGCTCGTAGATGTTTCACACTCGGGGAGGTGGTTAAAAAAAGCAAAGAGATTTCATACCCAAAGGCACAGCGTATCATCTCGCTGCCTCTCCTGTCAGTGTGGCTCTGTGTCCCACTCTGAGCACAGGCAAGAGAGACTGTTTAATAAAGCTTCAGAGGATATTTAGTAACTACAGTGAACTACCATCAACAAGCTGAAAACGAGCCCACTGCTGGCTGGATGTTTAATAGTTGTAAACTGTGACTGCTCATTAAGAAATGCAGTCAAATCAAATAAAAGTTTCTCCTGCCTCCAAAGCGCTGGGAAAGCTGTAACTGCTGCAGTACTACAGTACTTCAAAGCAGTACCTCTGAAAAGTGTTGAGCTGATGGAGAGGTGGCGGTAAACAGCGCAGGAGCTGGAATCTGACAGGCGTTTTTCTCTTTGTCTGGAAGCTTCACAGCGTCTCTGGAACATAATCACTGCTTCTGCCTGCTGTGTGCGCGCCTGCTGTGCAGAGGTCAGCCTGCTCTGCCTGCCTGCCTGTGAGAGCGCTGCAGCGGTGGCTGTTTGAAGGTGCGCTGGGCTAATAGAGTGATGCGCTCGCTGCTCCACCACAAATATTTTCAGAGAAGTCAGTTAGTAAAAAAGTAAACAAGGCGCACTTTAGTTGAATCCATCAGGCTCCTGTCAGTGAAGCAGCTGCAGTCTTTGTCTCCCTCGCTGAGGTATTTAGCATCAGTGTGTGTGTTTGTGTGGGTTCGAGGGCTCTTCACGCGCTCTGACGGCTCTCCAGCACACGGAGCCGTGTGATGTTCAGCCAGCAGCGCTGTGCTGCTGCAGCGGGCTGCCGGCCGGGCCGCCTCATGGGGCAGCTTTTTTGTTTCAGCATCAGCTTTCTGATGGCGAGCCAGCTCGGTCAGGTTTATTGATCAAACTAAAGTTACTGATGCTGTTCTGAACTTGGCCCTGCATGAAAACACTACATGTGGAGCTGCCCAGTATGTTGGAATGGTGCAGCGCCACAGCACCACCTGTGTCACACAGCGGGTGTATGTATGTCATGTTCATTCTGTTGGTGTGGTCTTACAGAGGGGGCAGCAGGACTGTCGCGCACACTGAACATCACACAGGCTCGTGTGTGTCCTTTCATTTAGCTGTTTATCCACAGCTGTCCCAAACAAGGAGCGCTCTGGTCTCCAAACCTTCAGGGAGGTGGAGGTTTGAGGAACGGCTCGGGATATGCAGTCAGGAGGATTTTAATTGCAATATGGCATTCCTTTAGACACCAAGAATTCCAGGGGGAATATCTGGAATAATTAGGAGAACATTGCCTTCAGGACTGATTGGAGTACCTCGGGGCGTATTTAGGACTTGAGTTATGTAATACTTGTTGTGGTTTATGCTTACAAAATGTGAGCAGGCTGATCTGAAAGCGTATGCTGTCATGGATGCAGACCCTGGAGCAGACATGGATGATGTAGTGTAGACAAAAAGGAGACACACATGAGGAAAGTTGTTAAATTTAAAAGTGTAGCATTAGTGTAGGGCTTGTTAGAGGCTTCGTCTGAAACTTAGAGACCCAGCAGAAGGTCTGACAGCTTTTTCATGGGTACAGCCCACAAACTCACCTCTGCTGCTCAACCCACCTCTGCATCAGCCCCGGCTAAATGACCAGAATGAAACTCCCAGGGTCCTGAGGGCTGCACACGAGTGCCACTGTGTAAGTAGATATCAAAGTGCTGCTGGATAATTGTCTTGTTCCTCTGTATCTCCAGCCATTCCTCTGGGACTGATCGTGGTTCCCGGTGACAGCGACTTAGAGACCTGCAGAGAACACATCCAGCGTTTGCAGGAGGTAAGGAGGAGACACAGATGTAGACACGAAAGGTTGTTCTGTGTCACTGAGTACGCAGGAGCATGCAGTGACACCAATCACGATGGAGAGAAGCAGGAACCTTTTTAAAAGTTGGAACAAAGCTAATTAAGCTGTGTGTGTGTGTGTGTGTGTGTGTGTGTGTATACACTTCTTCTGGACCACTCTCCTTCTACTTCTCCGTGCTCTTATCTCTGCCTGCAGGACTTCTGCTCTGTTCCTCTCAGATGTGTAGGACTGCAGGTTGGTAGTTGAATGCTGTGCTGTGTGTTCTCCCCTTGTTTGGCTCAGAGGCACATGGGAAACTAAAGCTTGCTGCAACACTTTGACATTCTGTGTTTCATCGGCAGCTCGTCGACTATCACACAGACTCACACAGACTCACAGTGAGGGTAACGGTCACTCAAAGTAATCAAACATAAGCAGTGAAAAGTACGTTTGGTGTTCAGAAATGTAGAAAATGAAGCTGACTCAAATATCTGAGTCGTCCTGTTGTTCATGTTTAGAGTTCACATTTACTGACATTTCTATTAGAATAGAAAAACAGTAGATGCTGCAGAGGCTCTGCTCGCTCTAACAGAGGATGTACTCAGTAACACCGTGAGTTATCACGTGGCATCAGGACAAGAGGAATGAGTTTGAAGTTCATCAGTTTAAAAATGAAGGCTCCATTTTTGAGTCCTGTGGTGAGACTGTGTGTGTGTGTGTGTGTGTGTGTGTGTGTGTGTGTGTGTGTGTGTGTGTGTGTGTGTGTGTGTAGAAGGTGAGGTACACAACTTTTAACTAACAGACACAATCGAGCGAATCACAGCCTCTAAAAAAAAAAAGGCAGATAGTTGAGACAGGAACTTTGAATCAGAGCAGCTAGCCACTCTACACACACACACACACACACACACACACACACACACACACACACACACACACACACACGTGCACTCACAGGAGCCCCATCGGTTCCTGCTGCTCATGCCTCTGCAGCAGAGCACACCGGCCTCACACACCGCGATCAATACAGCAACATGTGTTTGAACTGAGCTCCTCAGGTGTGTGAGTGGAGCTGGAGCTAAGGCCTGCTGACTAACAGCTGAGAGCACCCATCAGGTCAGGGCTATAAATACTCCTCCAGCACCTACAACACAGACACAAGCAGGAGAAGATAGCATGCTGCTGATTTCATACATATCTGTCACAGTTTACAGTCTTGTCCACATGGTATGTGTGTTCAGGTGCTTCACACATACGCATGCACACCACGCTGAAGCCTCTGAGTCTTGCAGAATCTGCCCGAGCACGCTGCTGCATTTTCCTCCGTGCAGCTCCGCTGTCAGCTCAGCGAGGATGGAAAAGTGCCTTTAGACCTTTGTCCTGTGTGTCCGGGGCTAAATATCACACGAGCATGAGGACCGTCCATTATGGTTACATAATGTGCACATAGTTTCTATGGAAACCTGCTGTATGTGTGAAAGAGCAGACCAGAGGGCTTAGAAGCATTCCTGCCTCCTCTGAGGATCCCGGTCCCAGCTCCGCTCTGCACGTTTACAATAAAGCCAAACAACAACAAGCAGGTATCACTGTCACGCAGCGATGCAGTGTGTTGCCTGTGTTATTACATAAAGTGAGACTTTATGCTGTGTGACGGGCACATGAACCCCCCTCCTGTAAACTTAGCCCTTGTGTCAGCTTTGATATTTTAGTGGCAGCACAAAAAGTGCAGGATGAGCACAACAGATTTCATTTTAATGAGGCAGCATAAAGTGAGGAGTTATTGTGGTAAAAAGGAGGTCTGAAAACCGTGTGTGCGCGTCCTCATCAGCGTCTCAGCTCGTCTGAGAGGGAGATTGTGTTACACAGGTGTTCCAGTCACATCTGTGGTTAATAGGCAGCCTGAGGTGTCTGCACAGTGCTGTCTCCCTCTCTCTGCTGCTCTCTCAAGCAAAACATACGGTTGGACTAACCCGGCTTGATAAATCTGTCTCCGTGCAGGGTTCCTCCATGATCTTTGAATGACTGTTTAAATGAAACCGATCACATTTATCCCTGTTAGCCGAGATCGATGCTCTCTGATCCTTCCACTGTGGGAAGCTGTGACTTCTTCACGTGCTCGTTCAGGCCAAACGGAGGCGTTAGATAGAGGCTGTGGTGGAGCCATCTGCATTACTGTTGTTGTCACAGTCAGTGCTGGCCTTATCGCCACTTCCACTTAAATAAGATTGACTCAATTGGGGCATCCAGAGAAAATCCCCTTTAAGAAAATGCACTTTTCATCTCGTTTCAGAAATGACTGAAGTGGCTCGCAATCACAGGCGTTTCCCAACTCCACACAACAACCGGCTCACTTCCTGTTTCTCACAGACACCTCTAAGCTCAGTGATGAGCCCTGATAACAAGAACTAATTGATGCTCGCTAATCTGTGATCCTCCGCTGCTTTCTGAGCCCAGCATGGCCACAGTGTTGTCAGCAGCTGATGTGGAGCCGTGGCTTTTACAAAGATCACTGCAGCATCATATATGGAGACCAGAGCAGGGTTTCACTCTGTCCTCACATGACTGTGTAAGCCAGCTGCAAACAGCTGGGCTTTCACTTCCATCCACACAGCTCTGCTGTTCCCAAACTTTCCTCTTGATGGGCCTCAGTCTCCGTGAAACCCCGACGCTGTCAGAGGATCCTGTACCACCTCTGATCTGTTTATCTACCCTCCAGTCCAACCCAATCGGAGCAAAGAGGAACTAACGACCTCACCTCGAGGTGACGCGCCGCACCTGAGCACAATCCTGATGTTCCTGATGTTCCGAGATAAAGACGATTAGGTTCCCCATGTGTCTCAGTGTTCTGCATGCTGCGTGGCTCTGAGTGTGACCTCGTTTGTTTCTGCATGCATTGGTGATATGTTCGGTGATTGTGTGGCATCAGTGTGCATCTGTGTGCTGTTGTTGGTGTGCAGCAGTGAGGTGGTTAGTCTGTTGTATTGTGACCTTTTAGGAGGTGTGTTGAGTTTGTCTGTAATGCTCAGAAACAGCATCTCAGCCATTCTGATTCTCTCTGCTCACCTCATTCATCACTTCAATAGGAAAATGAGCCGGTCCAGCTGTGATGTGAGAGCTGTGTTTCTGGTTGTGTTTGGGATATTGAGGATTGTTTATTCATTAAAGCCTGAGTTATTGAGGAGACGCTCATCAGAAACCCTCGTTTGAATTCCTTTAGGAACGTTTGCTGTTGTTGAGACTGATCTCTGAACGTGACACACAGACTGTCGTCTCACTGTTTCTTTAGCTGTCACTAATAAAGATATACACACCCCCCCATCAGCACACACACGGCTGGATGGAGTTCATGCAGTCAGCTGATCTCACAGCCTGATGCCTCCTCAGCCAGTCTGATCACCCACCTTCTAATATGGACATGAGTGCTGCAGGCCTCCTCCCTCTGCTGTGAACCAGCAGCATCACTGGGACCAGCAGCTGTCAGGCTTTTCCACTCTCATAGAAGCAGCAGATGAGCTGTCAGACACACGGACGTCCCTCTGGGATCAATAAACTTCCTCTTCGTTTCCACAGTAACTTTCCCAAACTGCACTGTAACTGCATGAATCCAGAGCTTGATGATACGTTTACTGTGTGAGAAGATAAGGAGCTCACCTGCTCCGTGCTCCAGTCAGTCTCTATTAAGGGTTCTCTTTCCCCCCTCCCTGTGCCGGCTCTTTCTTTGCTGCTGGGATGCCATCCTGTCATGTTGTGTCCCTCTGATATGTGCGTTGTATGGATGTAGCTGCTGTGCTTTTACAGCATGTTAGCCAGTGCAGGCTGATGTGTGTTCAGAGGCATGCAGCTTTTCCTTTACAGCTCTACAGAAACAGATTTCAAAGTAAGAGCGCGTCACAATAATTATCCTTTATTTAAACGCCGTGGTAAACACTCGGTCTCATGGTCAGTTCTAAGCAGCTGCCCAGCATTTCTGCTAAATATGAGCTGCATTGTTGGAGGAAGATGTGCAGCAGGGAGCTCTGATCACAGGTGAGGCGCACAGCTTCCTGCCAGGTAATGACAGTGAGTGCAGGGCCTTTGTATTCTTTAGAGTGCACAAAGAAAAGCGTGTACATGTCTACATGTGCTGAACACTAAAGTGCATGTAAATGCAGTCGGTGTGGGGACGGTGTGCTGTGTGGATGACGTGAACCTCTCAAAGCTGAACGTCATGTATCCACATCATCAGGAGTTCTTCCTCATTAGGCACAAACAGAGCAGCACTAACTGTAAATGCTATTTTTAACAGCCTATCCTAAGTTTGTATATGCTCCATCATTAATGGAAGAAAATTCAGGAGATGCTGTCAGACTTTGTTGCATAGCAACCAGAATAATGGAGGCCTGTTTGGTCTCCTGGTGACTGATGATGCTAACTGCTGCTGTTTGGGATGGAATGGCAGGAAAACAGCTGATTTCTACGACAGTGAACTGGAGTCGGGATCTTACTGGAGCTCTATAATCTGCACACGTGTTAAACAGCTCCATCCAGTCTGAGCTTTAATTGGAGGTTTACAGGCACGCGTACTCGATCCTGGGGGAGACCTAGAACACACTGAAGGGATCGAGTCTGAACTGGGACCACCTCAGGATCTGCCAGGACTCCTGCAGCTGGATGGATGAGCCACAGTTCAAATCCTCCCAAAAAGATCCCCTGCTTAAAGGAATTAAAGGAGCCGGTTTTAATCAGTTACTCCATCAAGTCAGTGAATCTTTGGCCTTCATCAAATTACCAACAGGTGCACTAGAGCGGTATCAATGAGACACCCCCAAACAGGAATGGTTTCACAGGTGGAGGACACTCACATTTTCCCCTCCTCATCTTTTCTGTTTTTCGCTAGTTCTGCATTTAACTAGGGTCAGAGTCACTGCTGGTAGCATGAGGCCATACCTGGACCCTACAGAGGCTGCACAGGTAGTCCAACTCCTCCAGGATGGCACATCAATACGTGCCACTGTCAGAAGGTTTGCTGTGTCTCCCAGCACAGTCTCAGAACATGGAGGAGATTCCAGGAGACAGGCAGGAACTCCAGGAGAGCTGGACAGGGCCGTAGAAGGTCCTTAAACCATCATGTCTCTGAGCAAACAATCAGAAACAGACTTCATGAAGGCGGCCTGAGGGCCTGGCATCCTCTAGTGGGCGCTGTGCTCACTGCCCGGCACTGCGGAGCCTGATTTACCATAGAACAGCAGAACTGGCAGGTGTAATGACTCACACCTTTTTTTCACACCCACCATGGCACATGTGATTGTGCACATGAACCATAGTGGGGCAATGACCACTTCCAGGGGACACCCCCACCACAGTTTAAATACCTGGGACTCTCCACCATGTGTTGTGACCTGAAGTGTTTTGGGTGGGAGGTGAAATATTGTAACAGCCGGATGGCTGTCCCTTAAATTATGGCCACCCGTGTTGTTGTTTTTTTACTCACCCACACACCCTCTGGATGCTGACCAGTGGGATGACACAGATTTGGCGCTGTAGTGTCCAACGCCGCCCATACTACTTTACTTATGGGCCAGGGCTCAGTGTAGATGGGAGAGAGCATGGAAGACGGATTGGAGTTATCCGCGACCTCGGCCAAACACACGGCAAAGTTAGCCTTCGCTAAGTGGCACCGCGAGTAGCTTAGCCTCGCGACTGGACCTTATCGGCAAGGAACAGCCAGGATCATTTGACGGGAACGACCCGGAACCTGACATTCTCCTACGTGCCGCGGTGTCGTAAGTCTCCAGCTGGTCAGACGCACTGGATTTCTTTTGTTTTTGAGCTGTTGACAGCAGCAGCTGGTATACGCTGCCTGTAGGAAGTCGGGAGTGTGCTTCCTTGTCTTGTTGTGGATGTTGTCGGAAAACCCGGAGTGGGACCTTCACAGCTTGCCTTTTTCTCTGCGATAGCACCATCCGACTTATTGTCACAACCATCCCGTGTGGATCTTCTGGAGAGAGCTGTCAATAGCACGCAACTGGATGAGTTCGGACAAAAGCAGTTACTGCACCAGCTCCAAAGTAATTCACATGTCTGTACCCCGACCTTAGGACACACTAAGGTCCTTGGCCATAAAATCTACCTTACTCATAATGTACCTATTAGGCAGAAGCCATACCGTGTATCACCGGCCAAGTTGCAGATAATCAAAGAGCATGTGGATGAGATGTTGGAGAAGGGACTCATCGAGCCTTCCACTTCTGCCTATGCTGCCCCAGTGGTTTTGGTTCTGAAAAAACGGGATCCAAAACCAAGATTCTGTGTGGATTATAGAAAGATAAATGCAGCCACACATACAGATGCCTACCCGTTACCGAACATCCAAGAAATATTGGAATCCCTGGCTGGAGCCACCATCTTCACCACCCTGGATCTAAACAGTGGCTACTGGCAAGTCGAAATGGATATGGAGAGCCGAGACAAAACTGCCTTCATCTGTCCTTTTGGCCTGTACCAGTTTAAAGTTATGCCATTTGGGCTCAAGAATGCACCGGCCACTTTCCAGTGATTGATAGAGTGCGTCTTGGGAAACCTACGAGGAACCATCTGTTTTGTGTACTTGGACGACATAATTATCTACTCACCTTCGCTGGAACAACACACAGCAGATATACAAGCAGTCCTGGATAAACTGCATGAGGCTAACCTAACGGTCAAAATGAAGAAATGTCAGTTTTGTCGTACCTCACTCAGGTTTCTGGGTCACATCGTCTCCTCTGCTGGTGTGGAAGTCGATGCTGAGAAAACCAAGGCAGTTCAGAACTTTCCTGTTCCGCAGAATATCAAGGAATTGCAGCGGTTTCTAGGGATGGCTGGCTGGTACCATCGGTTTGTGCCCAGGTTTTCCCAGATCACGGAACCACTAAACGCCCTTAAACGCAAAGGAGCTAGGTTCAGTTGGACTCCCCAGTGTCAGGCTGCTTTTGAAACTCTAAAGCAACACCTAGTTTCGCCACCCAATCTAGGTCATCCAGACTTCAGCCTCCCATTTGTTGTATATACAGATGCCAGCGACGTGGGATTGGGTGCTGTTCTGGCTCAACAGACGGGACTTGGGACGGAACAAGTCCTAGCTTTTGCCAGCCGCACCTTAAACCCGGCAGAAAGGAGCTACTCCACCACTGAGCAGGAGTGTTTGGCTGTGGTATGGGCTCTGGAAAAATGGCGGTATTACCTAGAGGGGAGGCATTTTACAGTTGTGACAGATCATTCTTCCCTCATCTGGGTATTTAAAACTCAAAAGCCCAATACAAGGCTGATCCGGTGGGCTCTCCGACTCAAAGAGTTCTTTTTCACCGTAGAATACCGAAAAGGCCGATACAATACAGTGCCAGATGCCCTGTCTAGAGCCCCAGTAGAACCTTTTCAGTCTCTCACCTGCGCTGTTGTACTGCGCTCAGGGAAGGATACCTACGAGCCCCTCCAGATCACAGATGAAGATATTTGGAAGGGACAACGAGAGGACCCAGAAATACAATGCCTCTATGACAGAATCATGGAGACCGGAGACATCATTGTGGATACCACAACCAAATTCACTGTTGTGGAAGACAAGGTCTACAGAGTATCGCAACTACCGCATAAAACAGTCTATCAGATTTACGTGCCAACCTCTCTCCGCCAGCAGTTACTCCACTACTGTCATGACCACGCCTTATCTGGCCACCTTGGAAGATACAAATCCTACAAACGGCTACAAGCTCTTGCGTATTGGCCAAAAATGAGTTTGGATATGAAGAATCATGTACAACGCTGTAGGGTGTGTCAGCTTTACAAACCAGAGACCCGGAAACCACCTGGGAAACTCCAACAAACCCTGGTAAGCAGGGCTTGGGAAATGTTAGGAGTGGATCTTATGGGACCTTTTCCTCGTAGCACACTTGGGAACGTGTATTTGATTGTGTTCGTAGATTACTATACCCGCTGGATAGAAATGTTCCCTCTTCGCAAAGCGACCGCAGAAATCATATCCCACATCTTCACTAAAGAAATACTGACTCGCTGGGGAATGCCATCCTACATTCTTTCGGACCAGGGCCCACAGTTCGTTTCCTCCGTATTTGAAGAGACTTGCAAACGTTGGAATGTGCAGCCGAAAAGAACTTCTCCCTACCATCCCCAAACTAACCTGACAGAAAGGATAAACCGCAATATTAAAACCATGGTTGCTTCTTATGTTGGTGAGAAACACAAAACCTGGGATAAATACTTACCAGAGTTCCGGTTTGCCCTCAACACTGCCATACATGAATCCACAGGCATTACCCCTGTGGAGCTCAACCTGGGACGACCTTTAAGAGGACCGCTTGACAGCTAGCTCTGTCCACACCTATGTGATCCAGACTCACCTGCATATCCTACAGCCAGACAGCTAACCGAGCTGCAGCATTTGGCAACCTATAACATGGAAAAAGCCAGGAAAAAACAAAAGCAGCATTATGATAAAAAACGGAGGGAAGCAAACTTTGCCATACATGACAGGGTTTGGCTTTGAACTCATCCCAGCTCCCGAGCAGACCTGTCTTATTCAGCCAAACTTGCCCCACGATGGAAAGGTCCGTACAGGATCACCCGGAGGATAGGACCTCTGAACTATGAGATCGTTTTGGAGGACTCCGGTGAGGACCTGCGCATCATCAATGTGGCCCAGTTGAAGCAGTGTTACCCTACTGCGAGTGAGGTGGACAGAGAACAACAGAAGAGAGTCCTGGAGATCTTTGAGGAAGAAAGTGACGAGGAGGACTTCCTAGGATTCTCAGACTCTCAGCTTGGGACTTGATTAAGCCTCCATAGGTTCCGGCTTTTTTCAGGGGGGAAGGAGTGTAACAGCCGGATGGCTGTCCCTTAAATTATGGCCACCCGTGTTGTTGTTTTTTTACTCACCCACACACCCTCTGGATGCTGACCAATGGGATGACACAGATTTGGCGCTGTAGCGTCCAACGCCGCCCATACTACTTTACTTATGGGCCAGGGCTCAGTGTAGATGGGAGAGAGCATGGAAGACGGATTGGAGTTATCCGCGACCTCGGCCAAACACACGGCAAAGTTAGCCTTTGCTAAGTGGCACCGCGAGTAGCTTAGCCTCGTGACTGGACCTTATCGGCGAGGAACAGCCAGGATCATTTGACGGGAACGACCCGGGACCTGACATTGTCCTACGTGCCACGGTGTCGTAAGTCTCCAGCTGGTCAGACGCACTGGATTTCTTTTGTTTTTGAGCTGTTGACAGCAGCAGCTGGTATACGCTGCCTGTAGGAAGTCGGGAGTGTGCTTCCTTGTCTTGTTGTGGATGTTGTCGGAAAACCCGGAGTGGGATCTTTCTTTGCCTTTTGTTGCATCCGTTTCTGAACTGAACTGAACTAAGGGATAACCGGGAGTGGATTTGGTTTGTTTTCCTCTTTCTTTTTGCTTATGAACTAGAACTGAGTAAAACCCGGAGTGGACTTCTTTTGTTTGGTTTTCTGTTGAAATGAACTGAGAGACATTGGGGAGTACGGGTGTATTTTTGTTTTGGTTTTGTTCTTGTGAATGAATGACCTGGAGGACTCTGCTGAGCTGTGGGGCATGTGGGAACTGTTGAACTGTGTTACCTGTGCTAAATGATTTTGTGTGTTTTTTCCTGTATTTAATATACTCATTGTGTGCATAAGTACCTTTAAATGTGTTTTGTTTTATTCAGTGCTAGAGGGTGTTAAGTCACTGTGCTTTGCATCCTTTGTGAGGGTTAAGAAAAAAATAAATCTAACATGTCAGGAGAGATACCTGGCTGGCACCCCTAGACAACTGAAAACCGTCACAATATCTTCATCAAACTTAAATCCACTCAGCTTCTTTCAGCCTCCAGAGAACAGCTGCACAGATGTATTTGTAGACATGTTAAAGATGATCACAGATCAATCTCATGCTTACACTGGTTTTTATTTAATTGTATTAATATTGAACTCATATGGAATCTGTATTATGTTTACTAACCGGGGGCGGGGGGATTTGGATCAGTTTAGGGCGGGGCTTCCAAACAACAGTTTAGCAGAGGGTGATCAGACGTCTGAAGGCTTTCTGTTATGAAATGAGGCTGTGATGTGATCCTGACCTCTACAGTTATTTGATATCTTCACTGATGGTGGGAGGGGAATGTCTGCTCCTGTCTTATCCCAAAATGGGAGACGATGGATCTTAAAAATAATTCCGAGTGAACAAAATGAGGCTGTTATTCACCCGGAGCTCCTGCATTCTTTCTGTAGAATAAGGGTTAAGTGGTAGAAAGTGAAGAAGACTCAGGCGAGTTCAGCTTTTTAGACGTGTTTGTAGTGTTCCAGCCTGCGGGCATTTTCCTGAGCTCGACGCTCCTGAACATGACAGCAGGATTAGGCGAGGAGAGCCGAGCGGAGCAGCAGAGGTGTTTCCTGCAGTCGACCTTTCTGGAACTGTTTGAAGGGAAAACGCTCGAGCTCGTTCTCCTCGTCTCTGCTCCTGGAAGTTTTATTTCAGCGGTGCTGACTCAGACGGCTCGCTGAGTGATGGTGTTGAATTGTTGTTAAAGATTTAGCTTTCCTCTGACTGGAGCTGCACCTTTCACTGACACTGTCCAGTGTGTGTGGACTTGTGGACACGTGGACTCTGAGCAGCACATGCAGCCGGGTCACCCAGTCTGTGATACAGCTCCTAACAGGAAAACTGCCACATTTGAACTCTTTACTGTTAGTTTTTGTGATGAGCCTCAAAAATCGGGGGCATTTTCTGTGGAGCTAGAGAACCATTTAAGCTGTCATTCAGATTTTTAGGCCAAATACTTCCTACCATGGTGTCAGGAATCTGATCTCAGACGTATAGCTGAGAGCGTGAAAATGATAGAATGACATATTTGAAGCATGTAGAAAAAACTGCTTCAAAGACTCGATACAATGAAACTTCAAATCACACGAATGCCTCAAAGATACCAGAGCTTGAAAAGGGGATCATTACTGTGACAGTGCTTTGGTTTGATGCTGGTGTGGCAGAATGTGCTAAAATCAGTTTGAATATATTTTTGAGGGCAGCCAAATGTAATTTATCAGGCTTCATATTTTTAAATAGTGTCAGTCATAATTAAATTAAGCAACATTCACCTGTGCGCTTGTGTTCATCTTTAATTTGAAAGCTTTAATGTTCAAATAAAACCTTTAAAAGAATAAAATAGAAGGTGTTTGTGTTGATCTGGAGGAGTCAGTCTGAATCCGCAGGTTCATAATTAATAATAATGCAGAGCAGGCTGAAACCATCCACCATCATACAGCCAGAATCCAGCCGGACCTTCTCCTCCTCGACCCTCTTCAGTCTGTCAGCTGATCCACAGAGCCGGCTCACCCCAGCGATCAGCGACACGTCCACACCGATCACACAATCACACCGATCACACTGATCACACCGATCACTGCTCATCGTTTAAAGCTGTGCTTTAGACAAAGAATCTGCAATCAGACACTGATGGGAGGATTACTAAGAGCTCCAGAATAAATACTTGTTGCTAACTGGCCATAAATGCAGGTTATTAATTTGCCCTACCTGGGAATCACAGTATGATCTCTAACGTACCCTAAACCTTAAAGTGTGGATGAAGGATCTGCTGCAGATCCAAAGTGCACACAGAGAGCAGACTAACAGCACGTCCTCAGACACATGCAGCAGCTTTGAGAAGGCAAACTTAATAATAACTGTTTGTTTGGCAGTCACAAAGATTTGGAGTGAAAAATAATGACTGAATGCCAGTTTTGGGGCATTTCATGGTGGATCAGTGGACAGGCCCTTTGGTGTGGAGATCTTAGGTGTCTGACAGCGCTGCACGGGGGCACCAGTTCACACGTCCGCAGACTCACACCATTTAGCTGTGTGCAAACAGAGAACAAGCTTTTAAAGTTCAGTGTAAACTAAGAGGACACAGCAGAGTCTCAGTAATACGCTGTCTGTGTTTTGATCTTCCTGCTGCAGCATTCTAAACTAATTGGAGACTGGATGTAAAAACGCCTGAGTGATATCAACATACAGAAAGTTTCAGTAATGAGGCTATTTAAAGAAGTGGCAACTTTCCTCTAAGTTTTTGGCATTATGTGACTGTAAAGGAAAATTCCACTTTTTTCTGAGCCGCAGCACACCTACTCAGAGGCAGCGAGGAGACGCGTCTTATCCTGAACTTTGTCCTGATTTCTGTTGATTGCACGCTCAAATCTATTTTAGTCCATCCTGGCATCATTTACAGGGTATTATTTTACTGTACTTGCTTCTTTTATGATATGTGACAGCTGTTTTTGTTTTTTTCATTGCCAAAGTTTATCAGCAATCTTAGGGTTGTCAGTGGTGGGTGTGGGTGGTGTGTGAGTGGATACATCTCTCATCTGATGAAAGAGTCCTGCAAACACATCCCTGCACTACTACATGTGAGTGAGAGTGAAGGAATCTCTGAATTCATCCATCCATGGAGGCCCTGGTGGGCGGTGACTCCATCAGCAGTTGTTACATTTGTGCGTGTGCAGTGTGTGTCTGTCTGTGTGCAGTGTGTGTGTGCAGGTTCTGTCAGCCGGGTCGTGGCAGTCTTGAAAAGAGAGTTGGGGTTAGTTTGTAGCTGTGCAGGGGGGGGGAGTGCTCAGACCTCTGCGTCAGAGATTCAGCCTCTCCACAAACACACAACATAGAGGAGCTCAGCTGGACACCTGCATCTAAGGGTCAAAGGTCACTCTTTGAGGATGCCAGTGTCCACAGTTTGGATTGGGAAGGCAGATGGTTTGAAAGAGGAGGAGCTGTGACCCTCACTGAACAGAGGAGGTGGATCACAGCAGCTGTCAGCCCCCCGCAGTCCTGAGATCCCTCCCAGACACCTCAACCTCCACCCACACCTCATAGGTCACATGATAGGCAAGGTCTCACAGTGCTTTCACCCTTAATGACCCCTGCCTTTGGCTCATGTGATGACTCATATGATCAGTAGGACCGCCTCCAAAGGGAGCAGCCCAGGTGAGGGTTTAAACACCTGAGGCTCTCCACCTTTGCTTTTAGAGCTGAAGCTTCTCCACAAACTTAAATAATTTTGGGTGAAGCAAAGAGCCAAGACTGCCCAAAAAAAACAATCTTAATGGACATGTTGTGCTTTGTCGATGTTCACCACCAACACAAGTGGAATCCTCCCACCAGCTTTGTCCACTGTGTGTAATCATGTTTGTGTGTCTGTCATTCAGGAGGAGGCCGCTGAGCCAAAGAGTCTTTCCTCACAGAGGCTGTCTCCAAAGTGGTGTTTCCTTGACTGTAAGTATTGTTTGCAAGAGCTTCAGTATCACCAAAAGTTTCCATGTGTTTGACAATGATCGTGAACAAAGAGCAAAGCCTCACAGTGAGGTTCTGTTCATGGTTAAATGGATCTGATGCAGGAAAAAGAAACTTTAAACTACGGCTGTGCTCTGTTCACACGTGAACATGACCACACATCAATACATGTGTATTGATGTGTGGTCATCTTCAAGCACCCTGTTACATAACGATCACTGAGAAACGTCATACTCAGTAGTTAAATGTTAAATAGCAAACACACATGAACCAAAGAAAGTGATTACATCTGAAACTTCAACCTAGATCACAGCAGACACCTGCGGGCCGCACCTGTGGGCGGGCCGCACCTGCGGGCGGGCCGCACCCGGGGCAGCCTGGAAAGCTCCGGGTCCTCCGTGAGGTTCTGTAATTGGACTGCATGAAAATGTATTTTAACATTAGAGCATGGTTATTACATAATCTTGAGGGCATGGTGGTGCAGTGGTTAGCACCTTTTCTGGGTGGAGTCTCACCTGTGCCTGCATGGTTTCCTTTATGAATTTCCAAATATTAGAAACGGGCTCTGTGTTGAACCTGGTTCCTAACATGTTTGTTTCATGCTGTGTTTACTTGGTGCTTCATCAAACTGCCTCACAGCAGCTCATGGAAAGACAAACAAATAGTGTCTTATTAAAGGATTAAAGGATACGTTAACTGTGTTGAATATGAAGTAATTATTATCTCTAATAATAATCTAATTTAATCATCTAATAATGTGGGGAAAAATATCTCAACTTGGCTCTGTTGGTTGTTGCATCACCAAAATGTAACCATTAATGACTTCATCAAAGGCCGCCATGCTTCACTCTGAGGTTTATTAGGGCCCGAGCACGAACTGTGCGAAGGCCCTATTGTAATTGCTTCGTTTATTATTATTTTTTTTTTTTTTTTATTATTATTATTATTCAGGCAAATGAATTGGCTTTTTGGGGGCTTTATCATATTCAAAAACTCATGAAACTTTGCACATGCGTCACACCTGGTGAAAATTTAAGTATTTTAATGGGCTCGGGCAAGGGCGCGCCCAAATGGCTCGCTAGCGCCCCCTAAACTGGAGCCCCACCGCTGTGTTTCACGTACATGAATGAAACTTCATACACATGTATATCATGTCCAGGCGCACAAAAAATCCTCTTGGAGCCATGCCCTAAACCCAACAGGAAGTCCGCCATTTTGAATTAATTATGCAAATTTGGCGATTTGCAGCCCTCACGCTTTTTCTAATAACTCAGAGGTTTTAGACGTTATCATCTTCATATTTGGTTTGTCTAACCTACACCCCCAGGGGAATCTAAATCTCGAAAATGGTGAGTTTTTGCCAAGGGGGAGGGGTCCTTATGCCCCTTTGAACTTTGATCATTCGCCATGAAATTTTGATTGCCTCTCATTCATACCTACATGATCCAATGTGCATGAAACTTCTCCAGTAGGATGAGGGTGCCCCCCTGAACACATACATATGACAATATTTAATATCAGTCGCAGCGCCACCTAGTGGGAACAGGAAATGTCATATTTTACACTTGGAGGTCCAGCTCCAAGGTGGTTTAGCAGAACCATCTCAAATTTCACCTGGAAAGCCTTAAGAAGTTGGACTTACTGTGTTTTCAAAACTGTGACTTTTTGACAAAAGGGCGTGACCCTTATGGGACGGCAAAGTTCGATGATTCGCCATGAACACAAAAATGGCTGTAACTCAAACCCAACTTGCCCAATCTGGCTCAAACTTCAGTGGTGTGATAAGCACCCTGTCCTGAACACACTCATATGCATAAAGTCCATAAACGGTAGAGCGCCGCCTAGTGGCAGCTCGGAATATCTTAAAATAGCAAGTTTTTTGAGTAGCCCCGGAGCTACGTTTTATCTACATGTATGAAAATGTACAGGCTCATGTAACATCCTAAGACGTACAAAAAAGTCTCTTGGACCCATACCCCAAACCCTACAGGAAGTCGGCCATCTTCAATTGAAGGTGTCAATTTTTGCCATTTCCACGCCTGCTATTTGAACGAACTTGTCCTAGGGCATTTGACCCAGTGAGACCAAATTTGCTCCACATCATCTACACAAGTAGCCCATCAAATATTGTGGAAATCTTTACAAAATATTAAATGGCCTTATCACACCAGGCCATTGAAGTTGGCCTTCGTTTTTCTCCCTCACCACCAAAATTGTTTGTGCACTTGTTCGCACATGCTTTGTCTGATCAGGCTGAAAATTTAATCACTCATGTACACACCCAGGCTGAATCCATAACTACAGATTCAAGACTGTAGGCGCAATAGCGCCCCCTACAGAAGCGAATGAAAATTTGTATGACGTCCACATAATTAGTTTTGCTCTGAAATGCATGAAACTATCTTTCACCATTCCTTACGAAATCCTCATCAATTTGATAAGCCTCCTGCCCTGAACACATTGATATGCATAAAGTCCATAAATGTTACAGCGCCACCTACTGGCAGCTTGAAATATCATAAAATAGCATGTTTTTAGCTAGCCCCAGAGCTACATTATATCTACAGCTCTGAAATTCTGCACACTCATGTAACATCCTAAGACGTACAAAAAAGTCTCTTGGAGCCATACTGGAAACCCTACAGGAAGTCCAGCATCTTCAATTGAAAGTGTCAATTTTTGTCAATTTTTGCCATTTTCAGGCCTGCTATTTGAATGAACTCCTCCTAGGGCATTTCAGCCAGTGAGACCAAATTGGCTCCAGATCATCTAGACAAACAGCCCATCAAATATTGTGGAAATCTTGACAAAATATTAAACGGTGTTGTCACACCAGGCCATTGAAGTTGGCTTTCATTTTTCTCAATGGCGACCAAAATTGTTTGGGCACGTGTTCGTACATGCTTTGCCCGATCTGCCTGAAAATGTAATCACTCATGTACACAGCCACTCTGAACCCATAACTATGGATTCAAGGCTATACGTAGCTGCAAGAGCGCCCCCTACAGAAGCAAATGAAATTTTGTATAGCATCCACAAACTTAGTTTCTCGGAAATGTATGAAAATGTGTTTCAACATTCTTGACATCATCCTGATCAAAACAGTCTATCAGACCCATGCCCTATTTTGCATGCTGGAGCCGTGACCCCACCCCCAAATATTCCATTGCGTCTATGCCGAGAGCAAAAGATATCTTTTCCTATAAAAGAATTCAACTTTCTACAGACCTTCTGTACACCATCACGATCACAAGACCTCCGAGTGCGGCACGGGTCGACGAGCACCACGGGTCGACGCGCAGGGAGTGCGAGGGCCCGATATCACCGCTTGCGGTTTTAATTATTATTATTATTATTATATTAATAATGTCTGTCTGAACCTGCACTGAGCTGCTTTAGAGTTTTAGTTTTTTTTATCATTTTTGTGGAGTTCAGATGTTTTGTCAGAACGTTGCTCCCTGCAGTGTTATCATGTATGACCAGCCCAGCACTGCCACAGCTCTCCAACAGGTCTGTGTGCAGAGAGCAGCTCCCGCTTTCTGCTCAGTGTCATCAATATTTATCTCTCAGAGCAACTTCCCAGAAATATCACACAGAGGCCAGGCTCTCTCTCTCTCACACACACACACACACACTGGGGAGTGTCCTGGTGGAATTTCACAGAGTACTGATTATAAAGATGAGATGATCAGAGACTCTAACAGTGATCACATGATAATTCAATTCAATTCAATTTTATTTATATAGCGCCAAATCACAACAAACTGTCGCCTCAAGGCGCTTTGTATTGTGGGTAAAGACCCTACAATAATACAGAGAAAACCCAACAGTCAAAACGACCCCCTATGAGCAGCACTTGGCGACAGTGGAAAGGAAAAACTCCCTTTTAACAGGAAGAAACCTCCAGCAGAACCAGGCTCAGGGAGGGGGGGTCATCTGCTGTGACCGGTTGGGCTGAGGGGAGAGAAAAAAGACATGCTGTGGAAGAGAGCCAGAGATTAATATCAATTAATGATTAAATGCAGAGTGGAGTATAAACAAAGTAAATAAGGTGAATGAGAAACAGTGCATTATGTGAACCCCCCAGCAGCCTAGGCCTATAGCAGCATAACTAAGGGATGGTTCAGGGTCACCTGATCCAGCCCTAACTATAAGCTTTATCATAAAGGAAAGTTTTAAGCCTAATCTTAAAAATAGAGAGGGTGTCTGTCTCCTGAATCCAAGCTGGGAGCTGGTTCCACAGAAGAGGCGCCTGAAAGCTGAAGGCTCTGCCTCCCATTCTACTCTTAAGTATCCGAGGAACCACAAGTAAGCCAGCAGTCTGAGAGCGAAGTGCTCTGTTGGGGTGATATGGTACTATGAGGTCTTTGAGATAAGATGGTGCCTGATTATTCAAGACCTTGTATGTGAGGAGAAGAATTTTAAATTCTATTCTAGATTTAACAGGGAGCCAATGAAGAGAAGCCAATATGGGAGAAATCTGCTCTCTCTTTCTAGTCCCTGTCAGTACTCTAGCTGCAGCATTTTGGATCAGCTGAAGGCTTTTCAGAAAGCTTTTAGGACAGCCTGATAATAATGAATTACAATAATCCAGCCTAGAAGTAATAAATGCATGAATTAGCTTTTCAGCATCACTCTGAGAAAGGATGTTTCTAATTTTAGAAATATTGCACAAATGCAAAAAAGCGGTCCTACATATTTGTTTAATATGTGCATTGAAGGACATATCCTGGTCAAAAATGACTCCAAGATTTCTCACAGTGTTACTGGAGGCCAAAGTAATGCCATCCAGAGTAAGTATCTGGTTAGACACCATGTTTCTAAGATTTGTGGGGCCGAGAACAAGAATTTCAGTTTTATCTGAATTTAGAAGCAGGAAATTAGAGGTCATCCAGGCCTTAATATCTTTAAGACATTCCTGCAGTTTAACTAATTGATGTGTGTCATCTGGCTTCATTGATAGGTAAAGCTGAGTATCATCTGCATAACAATGAAAATTGATGCAGTGCTTTCTGCATTAATTTTCAGTCTAAGACCGTGACGCGTTTGAAAGTAAACCTCTGACTGCTTTCAGTGTGAGTGAACACAAACATGTGGCTCTGTGGGCTCAGACTGCAGCAGCCTTCAGCTGCTATCAGCTCAGTATTCCTCAGGAAGGACTGGAAGGTGTGTGCAGTGTGTTCATTAGAATGATCCAGAGCAAAGCTGAGACTTTGGTTGAAGCTCACAGTTACATCACGCTGGTCATTAATTCAGCCTTCACTAAATGAATGGAAGCTCCCTGTTGCACTGGAATAAGATACAATTATTTTATAGTGTGAGGCTCATTTTTCAGTGTGGGGGCATCGTGTTCCACTGCAGGCTGTTGGTTTTTCTGCAGTAATTGGCACAGGAGGTGGGAGCTAGCATATGTGCGCTTTAACACTGTTCAAAGTCATTTGCTTTCTGACCTGAACCTTAATGACTGCCTGCAGCAATCTGCAAACAGAAGCTGAGTTTACAGGGCTGCACTTTGACTCTGTTACATCTCTGTGGCTGAACCTGCGTCTGTGTGTCTCTGCAGCTACAACAGCCGATCGTTTCTACAGGATAGACAGAGCACAGGTAACGTGTTCACCTTCAGGTGATGCTTTCGCCTCACAGAGACAGAGGAGGCATGCTGCTGCGTGTGCGTGTCTGCAGGCTGCACTCTCCTCATCACATCTCTGTGTTTGCATCATTTTCTTGCTCCTTATATTAACAAAGCAAGCTTAATGCTGCTGCCCTCTTTGGTTAAACCTTCAGGAACATCTCAACTATGTGTCAGAGATCTCCCAGGAAGAGATCTTCATCCTGGACCCGGAACTTGTTGTTACGACCACCGTGGGGACCTCCCCCTCAGCCATGCCTGACCTGGTTAACCCTGCCTCTAACCTGGGAAAGAGCAGGTAAATCAGACGCCTCCGCGCTGTCGCACACTCTCACAACAAGCCAAACACAACCAGCATTTTCATTTGTTCCATTCATAACAGAAAGAATCCAAATGAATCTCCAGTCGAGGAATATTATATTCCAAGCTTGAACGGAGACGGTCTTACTGCAGCTGCTTAAAGTCGTCAATAAATCAATGGTTACTTACCAGCCGGCGCACATGAGAATCATTCTTTAAAAAGCACCGAAGGCTCCATGAAAACAACAAAACTCTATTAGAGGATGATTTTGAACAGCTGCAGATGTCCTGTTAGACTGATGCTCATATCAGGTCACAGAGAACACTCAGTGGGTGTGGACATAAAACTGATTTGGGTGCGGTTTTTAGAGGAGCTTAAATGTGTTGTACTTCTTATTTATATTTTATATTATTTACTCTGAGGGCTCAAAATGCTGGAAAAATGAGGCAGATTAAAGTTCCTGTTGCTTTATTAAAATGCTAAAGTTATCATAGCATAAAATCAGCTGATCCTAGGGGTGGCCTCTTTGTTTTCTGGCTGTCTGCTGTTTCATGACTTCATACTTGGTTGGTTATCTTCAGGGACGACACCTCCAGTCAGAGCTCCAGTGATCTCTTTGCCTGCCCCCCTGCTGACTCCACCGACTCACCTTCATCCTGCGTTCCCAGGTAAACACACACAGCTGTGTGTGTGTGTGTGTGTGTGTGTGTGTGTGTGTGTGTGTGTGTGTGTGTGGACAGCACATTAATCTCTCCTCTCGTTTTCTCGTTATGATCATTGTCGCCGTGTTCTCAGGGACACGCGGAGGATAATCTGATCCTTAAACTCGTGTCGAGGCAGAAGCAGCAGAGAGACTGAGGATCAGTTTTAGGAGAAATCTGATGTTGTTTTCCATTTTCTTATTTTATTACTGTCAAGAAATCCTATGAAAAGAACGCTGCCAAAGGTTTTTTCATCTTCCTGACATCTGTGTTTTTGCCTGTGGGCTCAGCTTCATTGGTTTGATCTGAGGCTGAAAATAAAAGCATTTTACAAATACAGCTGCAGTCAGAGGTTTCAGCACATCCACTCACTGAAGTTTTTACATGATGGAGGAAAAAACTCCACAATATGAATATAAACAAGTGACAAAACATTTTTTTCAGCAATAGTTTTCTCCAAAGTCCATCCATCCGAGTTCCTCTCCCTGTCCACCTCTGGAGACTGGAGCTCCCAGTGTGTTCCTCAGAGTGTGAATGTTAGAGTGCTCGAGTAGAACGTCACTGTATAAGAACCAGTCCATTTACTGTTTAAGAAGGGGCTTAAATGTTGTGTGAATACCTCCAGCCATGTCACTGAGGAAGACCTCCAAACCCATCCCAGCTGTAGCTCCATGTTTTCCACATGTAGGTGACTTTAGTTCACCTTCTGCACCTTACAAAGAAACAATGGCCACCTTAAAAATGAGCATCAGTCAGAAGAAATTTGAGTTGTGTTCTGGTCTCATTTCTGTGCTTTAAATGGATTTAAACAGTCTTCTTCCTGTTGGCCCCTCTCATGTGCTTCTGTGCACAGGTGCCATGAAGGCCTGAGTACACCTGTTGAGGTGTGTCAGCTACTTGAGGTGATGTGCAGGCTGGGGCTGGTAGTTCAAATGAAGCTGTCCTCTGCGGGTGTCCTGATCCTGGGGCAGGAGTCTGTCTCACCTCAGAGTTTATGCTCTCTGGAAAACTCTCTTAATCCTGATGTGTTGTCAGATTGTGCTTGTGAATGGTCATCATAATGAAGGACCCCCAGTGCAGTGCTGATGTGTCTGTACAGTCAGAGAGTATCAGGCTTTGAGAAACGCTCGGTGCAGGGCTGTCTGGGATTGGCTGCTCTTCACAGAAACGCTCAGCAGTCATAATCACTGAACTCAGTTAAAGAAACTGAAGCAGCTGAAGAGTGATGAGTATGTAACGAGCTCTCTGAAAGCTGGAATGCTTTCTCCCGGCCTCGCTGCTGGCTTCACTGACTGACGGTCTGCACTGAGCTGCGGTGGATGGAAGAACTCGGGGATGTTTGCATATCAGAGGCTCAGCATCTGTTACAGCCACATGGTTGTGGTTCAGTGCTGCAGTGAAGATACTGTGAACTTGTTTTCACTTGTGAAGTCCCATTTTAGGCACCATATTGTTGTCTTCATTATTTATTTATTTAGTGAGGAAAATGGAAAATAGATGATCTCAGATCTGTGACAGTCGGGGTAAACGAGCCAGCTGAGTCAGTATGAGCTTTAAAACCCTCAGAAGCCCATCACCGGCCACAAACAACACGTAATGCAGCGTTCTCGCAGAGGGCTGTAGGCGTAATTGCATTTGTTATTTCTCTAAATCAGAATATCTGATTATATAAATGTCTCGCTCCAAATATAATGTGATGCTCACTCATAGTCCATCCTCGACAGAGCAGTGCACTCTCCACAGTATTTTCTGCTCATAAAGTTTTTTTATGTCGATAAAACTGCACAATACACATCAACACGTTCATACTTTAAACTACACGCACTCAGCTCTTATGAGCGATGATTATGATGGCTCGAAGATCATATTAGCTTCTGGTCTGTCACCATGAGCAGCCAATAAGAGGATATGAATGCTGTAATAATGTTTTTGTATGAGCTGGAAGCCGAGCTCAGGTCCTTTATCTGCTGCTGTGACAGTTTGTACTGAGGCTCTCCATCGATGGTGAGGTTCTCCTTCACTCTGTGTCACCGTTGCACTCGTTCTTCTAAGCAGTGCACTAGTCTTGACCTCACTGCACGTTTTTACAGTTTTATACCATATTATATGAAGTTTCTGTAGTACAGTGGGCATACTGCCTTTTGGCCATAACTTTATCATCTGAATAAGCACAAAGTGGGTGGAGTGGTGATGCAGCGGTTAGCACGGTCACTTCACTGCCAGAAGGTCCTGGCTGTGAATCCTGGCCGGGTTCTTGCTGTGTGGTCTGTATGTTCCCTCAGTGTCTCTGTGGGTTCTCTGTGGGTTCTCTCTTTACTTCCAGGTAAGGAGCCGGTCTGTTTACAGGAACATCAGCTCCAGGCTGCAGCCTGATTGATTAGCTTGTGATACCAGCTTCTGATTGGTCAGCGATGACTCATGGCCACAAATAGTACCGACTGTGACTCATCATTGAGCAATATTAAAGCCATACCTACTGCTCGGCAATACTGCTCACATGTAAACAACATGGTTGCCTTATGATTATAGTGATGCCATACATAATGCATTGATATCAGCAGATATGTAGTAATATGATGTGAAGACTTTGTAAATATGTATTATGGCTTATTGTTATAGATAAACAGAAGGACATTATGTAGTACACACTCGTGTGCTGAGTGCAGTACTTTCGGATATTTCTCCATGGAAATGTTTGAGTGTTCCAAGTACTAAAAGGTATTGATAATCAGAGTATTAATGTGACAGCATGCTTAGCATGGTTTTCATTTAGTGTTATTAATATTGAACACAGAAGGCGATCAGACGTCTGCTGACGGGTTCCTGTTATAACATGAGGCTGTGATGTTATCCTGACCTCTACATTTATCTGCTATTTTCAGTGATGGTGGGCGGAGACCCCCATCAGTGACGGGTCTTCTTAACAGACCTTCAGCAGGAGGCTTTGTTCAGAGCCCCAAACTGTTTCATCTGCATGAAGAGATGTGTTCCAGCCACAAACTTCATCAGTTATCGAACCATCATCTCAGCCAACAGTATCTCCTGTTTCTCCAGGCAGCTGAGCTGCTGTGTAAATGTAAACCATAGAATGAGAACAGGAATTAGCATAGAGAACAGAAAGAGGCAGTAAATAAAGTAACAGGTACAACATGAGTATAGGCACAGCAACACAACCTGATGATCCTCACAATGATTCCCTTTGGCTGTATATGTGTGTGTGTGTGTGTGCGTGCGCGTGTGTGTGTGTGTGTGTTGGCGGGTTGATTTGCAATGCTGAGTGCACTGAGTGGGAGGATGAGGAGGAGAGATGAGCTGGAGAGGCAGGGGCAGAGTGAGGGAGAGATGGGTTTGGGAGAAAGATAGTCAGGAAAACAGTGGATGGAGAGAGAAATGTAATGCATGTCAGAGCACTCGAGAGTCACACCAATCTACTGTACTTAGACACACACACACACACACGCTCTCTTACAAACAGTATAGCAGTTTGCCCACGCAGGGCCAGGGGTGAGCGTTATTCCTCCCACTACAATTACTTCTCTCTGTTCTATTTCTCTCTATCCCCCTGTGTCTCTGGCAAACACACTGAAAGACACCTACACACAAAACATTTAGTTTTTAAAATGATTTTTGACCCCACAGCTTCACTTACTGCAAGTTTGGAATCAACACTGACACAATCAGGATCGCACAATTTGGGAATTTTGGAAAAATGGTTAGAGCTGAACCCAGGAACGTTCATATTTAGTGTAGACTGATGTCACACAGGCAGAGACGGCAACAACACAAACAAAGGAAAGTGAACATTACGAATGCTTGACTTTTTCTCCTGTGACTCAGTGTGAGGGCGCGATGCACCGGAGAACTTCATTTCCCACCGTGGGGAAGGCTTTGAGCACGGAGCAGCAGCACAAACACGGAGTGGCTGCAGCAGACCTTCTTTCACAGGCTCCTGATTATAACTCGGGATCAGATTTTAAGTGCAGGTGTTACTGTGTTTCCACAGATTCAAGCAGACTGCAGAGTGCAGTACTGTAGGTGCAGCTTATGCATGCAGTGGTGTCAGAACTCCATTCTCTTCCCAACCAGCTCATCTCTGACCTGCCACCTCTGTAGAGGTTAGCTGTTAGCTTTAGGCAAGCCTTCTTTATTTAGGCTTGTGGAGAAGCTGAGAGGAGCTGATGAATGAGAGAGAGGGGAGGACAGATGGAGGATAGTCAGTGAGTCAGGAAGTGCAGAGGCTTAGGAAGGAGGAAGTGAGGAGAGCTGTGGATGAAGGTAGTCGGTCGAGGTGACATACCTGTGGAGGTATGAGATGTCTAGAAGAGAGAGGGCAGATTGTTTAACACAGTCTTGGAGCATCCCTGAGCAGGTTGACTCTGAGCTTCAAATCAGAAGTGCCTGACTCTGTGGTATAATTCACAAACGCACAGCTTAAAGCAGATAACCCGAAAGCTGGAGAGGGAATGGCGTCTCACTAAATGAGAAGATGCTCCTTTAGCCTGGAAAAAGAGTTTGTTGCTCTATAAAAAAGCCCTCCGTAAAGCTAGGACATCTTACTATTCATCATTAATTGAAGAAAATAAGAACAACCCCAGGTTTGTTTTCAGCACTGTAGCCAGGCTGACAAAGAGTCAGAGCTCTGTAGAGCCGAGTATTCCTTTCACTTTAACTAGTAGTGACTTCATGGATTTCTTTACAAATAAAATTTTAGACATTAGAGAAAAAATTATTCATAACCATCTCAAAGATTTATCTTCATGTTCGGCTGCTTTCAGCACTGCTGGTATTTGTTTAGACTCTTTTGCTCCAGTTGATCTTTCAGAGTTAACTTCAATAGTTACTTCCTCCAAACCAGCAACATGTTTATTAGATCCCATTCCTACTAGACTGTTCAAAGAAGTCTTTCCAATTATTGATGCTTCTATCTTAAAAATGATCAATCAGTCTTTATTAGTTGGCTATGTACCACAGACCTTCAAGGTGGCTGTAATTAAACCTCTACTTAAAAAGCCATCACTGACCCAGCTGTCTTAGCTAATTATAGGCCAATCTCCAACCTTCCTTTTCTCTCAAAGACTCTTGAAAGAGTAGTTGTAAAACAGCTAACTGATCATCTGCAGAGGAACGGTTTATTTGAAGAGTTTCAGTCAGGTTTAAGAATTCATCACAGTACAGAAACAGCATTAGTGAAGGTTACAAATGATCTTCTTACAGCCTCTGACAGTGGACTCATCTCTGTTCTTGTCCTGTTGGACCTCAGTGCAGCTTTGATACTGTTGACCATAACATTTTATTACAGAGATTAGAGCATACTATAGGTATTAAAGGTACTGCACTGCAGTGGTTTGAATCATATTTATCTCATAGACTCCAATTTGTTCATGTAAATGGGGAGTCTTCTTCACACACTAAGGTTAATTATGGAGTTCCACAGGGTTCTGTGCTAGGACCAATTTTATTTACATTATACATGCTTCCCTTAGGCAGTATTATTAGAAAGAACTGCATCAATTTTCATTGTTATGCAGATGATACTCAGCTTTACCTATCAATGAAGCCAGATGACACACATCAATTAGTTAAACTGCAGGAATGTCTTAAAGACATTAAGGCCTGGATGACCTCTAATTTCCTGCTTCTAAATTCAGATCAAACTGAAGTTCTTGTTCTCGGCCCCACAAATCTTAGAAACATGGTGTCTAACCAGATACTTACTCTGGATGACATTACTTTGGCCTCCAGTAACACTGTGAGAAATCTTGGAGTCATTTTTGACCAGGATATGTCCTTCAATGCACATATTAAACAAATATGTAGGACCGCTTTTTTGCATTTGCGCAATATTTCTAAAATTAGAAACATCCTTTCTCAGAGTGATGCTGAAAAGCTAATCCATGCATTTATTACTTCTAGGCTGGATTATTGTAATTCATTATTATCAGGCTGTCCTAAAAGCTCCCTGAAAAGCCTTCAGCTGATCCAAAATGCTGCAGCTAGAGTACTGACAGGGACTAGAAAGAGAGAGCAGATTTCTCCCATATTGGCTTCTCTTCATTGGCTCCCTGTTAAATCTAGAATAGAATTTAAAATTCTTCTCCTCACCTACAAGGTCTTGAATAATCAGGCCCCATCTTATCTCAAAGACCTCATAGTCCCATATCACCCCAACAGAGCACTTCTCTCTCAGACTGCTGGCTTACTTGTGGTTCCTAGGATACTTAAGAGTAGAATGGGAGGCAGAGCCTTCAGCTTTCAGGCCCCTCTTCTGTGGAACCAGCTTCCAGCTTGGATTCAGGAGACAGACACCCTCTCTATTTTTAAGATTAGGCTTAAAACTTTCCTTTATGATCAAGCTTATAGTTAGGGCTGGATCAGGTGACCCTGAACCCTCCCTTAGTTATACTGCTATAGGCCTAGTCTGCTGGGGGGGTTCACATAATGCACTGTTTCTTCTCATTCACCTTATTTACTTTGTTTATACTCCACTCTGCATTTAATCATTAATTGATATTAATCTCTGGCTCTCTTCCACAGCATGTCTTTTCTCTCTCCTCAGCCCCCCCTCAGCAGATGACCCCCCCTCCCTGAGCCTGGTTCTGCTGGAGGTTTCTTCCTGTTAAAGGGAGTTTTTCCTTCTCACTGTCACCAAGTGCTGCTCATAGGGGGTCGTTTTGACTGTTGGGTTTTCTCTGTATTATTGTAGGGTCTTTACCCACAATACAAAGCGCCTTGAGGCGACAGTTTGTTGTGATTTGGAGCCATATAAATAAAATTGAATTGAATTGAATTGAATTGAATTGAATTGAATTGAACTACTGGTGCCCGGCTGAGCTGACGCTCCGAGGAGCCTCTGTGCCTCATTTGTTGGTGTCATAGTTTTGGGCCTTTGTGTGAGACTCTCGAGGCTGCTAGCTGTTTCACATACTCTGTTTCTTCTTGCTTTGCCTTAAGCTTGTCCTACTTTTATAGCTTCAAAATGCTTCCCCTGTTCTCTGCCGATGCCTCAGTCATGGTCATTGTTGCACTGTTCTCTTCTTTATCTGAGGAGCAAACTGCTGCGGAGGGGAAAATGTTTGGTGGCTCATCATTTTAGCATCTGAAGAAGGTCTACCTAAAACATTTCACCCCGTCAGTAACAATGAAGTCCTCCTGTTTGTGTGTCAGTGTGTTCAGAAAGCTCCTGCTGTCCAGCTCCCATGTTGTTCAGCTTACTGTGACTCTGCACAGGCGACATCACATCCTGGCTGCATGTTCCCACTGCTGAGCTCACTCACTTTGTTTCCTCTGTGTTCTGCTGCAGTTCTTCCCAAAGGCAACGCATCAACAGTGACAGCACCGCAGCAGACGCTCTGACACACAGTGCAGCACCTGTGGCTAGCAAGCTGAGCCGGTTAGTAACTCATAGACATGCACTTTCTAGTGTTTGTCATATTGTTAACAAGCTGTTGGTTACATTTCTTCCATTCTGTCATCCAGCAGTGCTGAGAGAGAAGGTGGTGTGTGGGAACAGAGAAACATGAGCATTACTCAGACACACAGCTGAAGTCACTGCCCTGAGATGGGTGTGGAGACAATCACAGCTGTCTCCATACCCTCCTGAGCCTCTTTCGTACCCGAGGCCTGAACTCCTCTGGTACATTCATGAGTGGAGGATGATAAGATCTGCAGAAATATTATGAGTCACTGTTAGGTTACCGCTGTTCTGGTTTAACTGGTGATCGTGCTGTCATAAGTGTCATCAGATTTTCTTTTTAGACTAAAATAATTCATCAGGTAGGATACAGTAGTCTAATTAAAAGGATACAGTAGTCTAATTAAAAGGATACAGTAGTCTAATTAAACACCATTCAGACTTATGGCCTAACAGCTTGTTTTCATACATGTCATTGATGAACACATTCAGACGTGGACGTTCAGGCTCCGGCTCAGGAAGTACGGCAGATTGCCTGCGGACTGGAAGGTCGGTGGTTCAATCCCCAGCTCCTCTCGTCCACATGTTTAAAAAGTCCCCGGGCAGGACACTGAAGTGATTTTCCTTCAAATGTTGGGACCATGCAGTATAATAACATCTCTGCCAGCAGCAGCTGATCCTCCACCTGTTACATTTGTGGAGACAAACAAACATCATCAGACTGACAGTGAGTGAACAGAGGAAGCACAGATATAATTATAATAAACTTTATTAATGTAGCTTCTTTCAAAAACACAGTTAAAGTGTAACCAAACAGCAGTAAAACATGTAAGAAAGGTTAAAGGTCAAATGCAGAGCTGATCATCTGCCTCCATCTCCTCTATCTCAGCATCCTGCTCTGTCACACCGACTCTCTGCATGTCGTCCTCCTCTGAGGTCTTCCTCTTCTCCTCCTGCCTGAAGTATTAAAAACAAATATAAACTAATTCAAAATGATTGCCAGGAAGAGATGATAAAACATTATAGAGGACAGCACAGAGATAACTCAGAAAACACCTGCTTATAAAAATGTGAGGTAGTCAGTCTGACCTCCTCCGGGTGCCCTGAGAGATCAGCCGGTCCTCAGGGAGGGCAGGATGGCCCGCAGAGCCTCCGCTGAGGGTCTCAGGTTTCAGCTGAGAGAGAGTGGGCCTTCAGAGCCAGCAGTGAAACCTTGTGTCGTGTGATTGTCAGCAGTTAACGTGGGAGTGTTTCCTAAAACGGTGTTTAAAGCTCACAGATCACTGAAGCAGGTCGGTGTCATGATGGGGACGGCACAATTACCTTTGGATCACAGGTACAAGCCAATCAAGGAGCTTTTTTGAAGCTGCCTGCAGGTATCATTACCACAGGTGTGTTTTGGGGGGAAGTCTTTAATCGTGTCAGACTTCATGCAGCCCTGGCAGGCCGAAGTCAACATAACCAGCAGCTCAGACAGAACAAAGGTGTTTTTTAGCAGCTTCTACCACCAAAGCAGGAGATGGAGGGAAAGGTCAGGCTGTGACCACAGAGGAACCAGAAGGAAGAGGAGGAGAGGAGTTCCTGAAGAATCCGTTTCTCACTGTGGAACATGTTCGTCTGCACTTTCTGTCAGATCTGTGGAGCTTTTTACCTTCTCACATTTTTTTTCTAAGGTGTTAGGAACGTGTTGTGTCACTGCACAGCAGAATGTGTGTAACTGCACAGCTGTAATGTCACTGCTGAAAGCTGGCATGAAAACATTTCTGCTGACTGACCCTCAGTGACAGCAGCAGCTCTGTGTTCTGGGGTCAACCAAAAAGTGTTTTATGAATAAGATGCAGAAAACCTTTGTGATATCTGTCAGTGATGATTTTCCTGTGGGATGGGGGAGAATCACTGACATGGTCTGCCTGCACAGGGCTCTCACTAAACAGTGTGCACAGCAGTCGGGGTCTGGGGTCCTCATCATGGGTCAGCCAGTGGATTTCTTCTGTTCCTAAAATCTAACAGGCCTCCCCAACACGCACACACACAGTCACACATGGTCTGTAACTGCTTTATTGATACAAGCTGTGTTGTCTAAATCACTCCAATAGAAACAGCGTAGATGGACCCGACACCTGCTGCAGCCATAAGGTTGGCACGCAGCCTCAGAGGAGGAGGACCAGAGGCTGCAAACAGCTGAACTATGAATGATGAGTTAGGACGTGCTGTGAGCCCCGTTGGAGCAGCCAGCTGAAGATGCCAAGATAAACACAATCTGGAAGACAGAAATAATAATACTAATAATAATCTCTCTCTCTTTGCTGATAAGCTTTGGTCAGTAAGGATGTAATCAACATACAAAGCATAATTTAATCTAAAGGAGATACTTGAAATGAGTTCAAGTAAATACCATCAAGAACAAGCGTGTGTGTGTGAGAGCCTCACCCTTACTCCTTCCTTCCTTCTTCCCTCACCTACACCTTACCCTTACTAACTCACCCTTACTCCGTGGAACTCACTGTGGCAGGATCCCAAAGTGGGAAATGGGACAGGACTTTTTCATGAGCTGTAATGCTGGAAAGCTCAGCACAGATGGAAGTGGACAGTAGCCAGCAGGACAAATGACAAACTGACTTGGAGTAAGTCAGTTTAATAAGCAAACTGAGTGACGGCAGAAGGAGCTAACGACAACCAGGACGTGACAAAGCACCAGGGAAAAATCCAGACTATATATACACAGTGGGGTGATTAGGGAACATGGAAAACCCTGGGAAACACAGGTGAAGCTAATCAGGAAGCAAACCGAACAGAAGAGACCTTCAAAATAAAGCACAGATACTCAGAGGATGCAATAAACTTGAATCCTAACCAAAGAATCACTGATATACTGTTATGTACGAGACCCTCAAACCCAGCACCGTGACATCAGCAGCATGAACTCGGGCTGCCACTGTTGCTTTCTTCATGTAATATGACTGAAGCACTTTTATTCTCTTCGTCTTTTGCAGGGCGGGGTGCATCCATCGCTCCAACACCACAGGTGACACCCCGAGACACAGGTAAGCAGGCTCCAAAGCACACTGGTACTGTTTTTTAAACCAGGTTATAAAAACATACTTTCTGCACGGTGTGTGTTTACCAGGCTTCACACAGCTTATAATGAGAGTTAACCTTACTGCAGAGCAGCCTTGGTTATCTCTGCTTCGGCCTTTCTGAATTATCAGATGTTCCTGTGTGAGTCTGCTCGAGGTCGATGTGACTGCAGCATGATTTTGTGTGAGTGCTGCTCAGAGGTGCTCTGCTGGATTCTGATTAGTGGAATCAGTCGCTGCCGTGTTCATGAAACATGCTAAATGCTGGACTTTAAGATGGTACAAGAAATGTTCCTGGGCAGCAACAAGTCTCATTTATTGAGCCATAAACAAAGCAGCCAAGGTCACTTTTTAATTTCAGTTATGTAAGCCTGCACTAGAGCTGTATCCTTGTAGGTCCATTCAGGGCCCTGCACTGGAGACACTGTGTACAGGTGTCACTCTGGCTCCTGAGGTAGAGCGGATCACGCGCTGACTGGAAGGCCAGTGGTTAGATCTCACATGTCCCAGGAAGATGCACTAACATGGTTTCCTGATCTGAGGCTCTGTCACGAATGGCTGTCCTCCTCTAACCCTGTAACACTGCTGAAGCTGTCACAGGCAGACATCAGTGGGGACATAACAGGCCGAGGCGCGAGAACGCTGCGCCGGGAAGTGTGATGAGATTTGATGGAGACCGTTCCTGACAGTTTGATGTGGATCTTCTGTGAGTTTATGCTTTGCTAATAGTTTTCATCCATTAATGATGAAAAGAGTCAGTTTGAGTCAAGTCACATATCTGCTCATTACAACATAATAGTACTCATTAAAGCAACGCAGTACTGTGCTCATTAAAACAGCTTTGCACTCAATAATGAGTACAAGTAGTTTTGTTTCTGCACCCTGAATGTCTCTGTGTGTGTGTGTGTGTGTGTGTGTGTGTGTGTGTGTGTGTGTGTGTGAGAGAGCACTCGCTGTACTTGTGATCTTAGGATATGGTCTCTGTTTACACTCTCACTCCCAGCTTGTTACTGGTTCCTGCTGTGTGGGGTTTCCCTTTAAGAAGCATCAGGCACACAGTGATCAGCAGGTCTCTGGATGAGGATGCTGGTGCACCTGTGTGGCCTCGTGTATCAGACTGCTCTTTTTACACATTGTATGATGTTCAGTTTGGAAAAGTTTGGGAATCAAACATTATCACACGATGACCCGGGAAGACACCGAGCACGGCTGCGACACGTCTCTGCTGCTGCGTGCGATACCAGAAGACAATTTCACCAGATAATGCATTTCAGAAGTGTCGCACAAGCACCTCTGCACTGCACGGTGCTAAAAATAGTCGCTGGGTTTATTTTTTATTGAAGCTGCATGGAGCAGGTGAGGAGGGAAGGAAGTCAGACTGACAGAACGTCTGAGTCCCACAGACATCCGCTCAGTGGGCTATTATTGCTCAGGTGAATGGGTTTTATTTAGATAAAGTGGTTAGATTAATGTTCAGATGTACACACACACACACCAAGCTGGGGTGGGGAACTGTTGCTGCTTGGTGTGTGTGTGTACACACACACCAAGCAGCAACAGTTCCCCACCCCAGCTGTTGCCAAAGCCTCGAACTTTAATGGTATTTTTCCAGGCGTCCAGTGGACGATCGATTATCCACCTGAGCACGCACAAGTTGCGTGCTCAGCCTCTGCGTGATGAAATCATCACAACTACTACTTACAGTTAGTCACCAAATGCAAAAAGATTCAAAGATCACCAGGCAACCACCAAAGTTTCCTAGTTGCAAGCAGATTGCTGCTATTTTATCCTCCAGTGTGACTGAGCCATGAAAGGTCAACACACAGGCAGTGACCCTCAGTGTGTCTGCTCTCTGCTCTCCAGATGGGACAGGAGCCAAAAGACGAGTGACACAGAAAAGGAGAGAGAAAAAGGTAACACACACACACACACACACACACACACACATCCTACAGATAACTTGTAGGACCTGACTGCTGATACTTGATTTGTTCATTCAAAGTTTCCACAGAGCTGAACAAGTGTGTGCAGAGGAGTGCGACAGCTGCTGTGTCTCGAGACACTTTCTTTTCTTCTTTGACACATTTTCTCAGCCTCTGTCTGTCTGCACCCGCTGTTGCATGCTGGGAGATGTGTGTGTGTGTGTGTGTGTGTGTGTGTGTGTGTGTGTGTGTGTGTGTGTGTGTGTGTGTGTGGGCTTCCTTTTCTGTCAGCCTCTCTGTGGTTTCATTCTTTTGGGAACGTGTGTGTTTTCACTGGGTTTGCCAGCAGGTTTGTTTGATTCTAGTTTTGGTGCATTTTGAGATGAATGCAGTTCTAGCTGTCAGTCAGTGAAGTCCCATCAGACTGCAGTAACATCAGCTAATGCAGGAGAGTCATCAAAGAGGAGCGCTCTCTGCATCACAGCAGCTCAGTCTCATTGCTGTTGGTCAAGTCGTCACACCTGTTATACGCACCTGTGGGTCATACCCACCAAATGAATTGCTGAGGAGGGATAATTGTGGGAAATGTGGAGACTGAAAGTTGAGTGCTTCTTTTCAAATGTTTTAATTAATTAATTTTTAATTAATTGGTTTAAAAAGCAGGTGGTCAGCAACATGTTTCAGAAAGACAGGAAACAGATCCTATAATCACCTGAGGAAACATCTGACAAGTGGTTTGGTTGGGTGAAAGGTCAATGAGAGAGGAGTTGAAAACAAAAATGGGGAGTGCTTAATTACTCGAAAGAGACTGTGTGGGTGCACAAATAGCTTAATAATTCAAAAATGTTTCCCAACAGTTATTTTTCAAACAGTTTGTGTTGGTTGTTGTGTAAGCTGCAGCAGATCACAGCATATAAAGACTTTCAGCATGACCATAATAATCTGTGCGCCCTCACTGGGCCTGAGGTTAGAAACCAGACAGGATTTTGTAGCAGGGTTATGAAGTGAACAGTTTGTCTGCATTCAGAAATACAAGTTAAATCTTTATCATGCAGACAAAGAGGCTCATACTCAAAGTCAGGAAATGCCACCACCTTTCCTGGACCTGAGCTCAGTTAGTGCCAAACTGCCCCCCCCCCCTCTCCCCCCCATGTGCTCAGCCCTCTGCTGTACTCGCTGTACAACCACAACTGTGAGGCCACATCAGGGTCACATCAGGGGTCCAACATCATCATCAAGTTTGCTGACGACACTGCTGTTGTGGGACTAATCTCTCACAATGAGGAGACAGCCTACAGGAGAGAGGTCTCCCACCTGGAGAACTGGTGCCAGGAGAACCACCTCCTGCTCAACGTCAGCAAAACGAAGGAACTGATCGTGGACTTCAGCAGGAAGCAGCAGAGGGACTACCATCCACGTCTCATCAGTGGTGCTGAGGTGGAAAGAGTGGACACCTTCAAATACCTGGGAGTGACCATCTCACAGGACCTGTCCTGGACTCATCACATAAACATCACTGTGAAGAAGGCCAGACAGCGTCTCTACCTCCTCAGGCGGCTGAGAGACTTCAAGCTCCCACTCAAGGTGCTCAGGAACTTTTACACCTGCACCATCGAGAGCATCATGCGTGGGAGCATCACCACCTGGATGGGAAACTGCACCAAGCAGGACTTCATGGCCCTAAAAAGGGTGGTTCGTTCAGCTGAACGGACCATCAGAACCACCCTCCCCAACCTGCAGGACATTTACACCAAGCAGTGCAGGCTGAGGGCCATGAAGATCCTAAAACAGCCCAGCCACCCCGGACACTCTCTCTTCTCCCTGCTCCCATCAGGCCGGCGTTACCGCTGCCTGAGGGCTAAGACTGAAAGGTTGAAGAAGAGTTTTTAATCCATAAGCCTTAACTCTGAGCCCTAACTGGACTATTATACTATTATTTATATGTTCTACTTATTATTGGCTTCAGGTACAAAATACATTTCACTGTGTACTGTCTATAACTGTGCATGTGACTTATCTGTACTCTGACCAATCTGCATTATAAATTATTTTCTAAATCTTGAACTCTGCCTCCTCTGAGCTTAAGAGTGGAACCATCTGGATTATTCTCAAGGAAGGCCTTATTTACTTTAGTAAGACAGTCAAAACATCCTGCATATAGTCCAAACGCATCACTCTGCAGCGAGCGTCTGAGTACTAAACTGACCTGCATGAAAACCTTTGTTTGTTATATTATTATTAACTGGCCTCCAGTAACACTGAGAAATCTTGGAGTCATTTTTGACCAGGATATGTCCTTCAATGCACATATTAAACAAATATGTAGGACCGCTTTTTTGCATTTGCGCAATATTTCTAAAATTAGAAACATCCTTTCTCAGAGTGATGCTGAAAAGCTAATCCATGCATTTATTACTTCTAGGCTGGATTATTGTAATTCATTATTATCAGGCTGTCCTAAAAGCTTCCTGAAAAGCCTTCAGCTGATCCAAAATGCTGCAGCTAGAGTACTGACAGGGACTAGAAAGAGAGAGCAGATTTCTCCCATATTGGCTTCTCTTCATTGGCTCCCTGTTAAATCTAGAATAGGATTTAAAATCCTTCTCCTCACATACAAGGTCTTGAATAATCAGGCACCATCTTATCTCAAAGACCTCATAGTCCCATATCACCCCAACAGAGCACTTCTCTCTCAGACTGCTGGCTTACTTGTGGTTCCTAGGATAATTAAGAGTAGAATGGGAGGCAGAGCCTTCAGCTTTCAGCCTCTTCTGTGGAACCAGCTTCCAGCTTGGATTCGGGAGACAGACACCCTCTCTATTTTTAAGATTAGGCTTAAAACTTTCCTTTATGATAAAGCTTATAGTTAGGGCTGGATCAGGTGACCCTGAACCCTCCCTTAGTTATGCTGCTATAGGCCTAGTCTGCTGGGGGGTTCACATAATGCACTGTTTCTTCTCATTCACCTTATTTACTTTGTTTATACTCCACTCTGCATTTAATCATTAATTGATATTAATGTCTGGCTCTCTCCCCTCAGCCCCCCCTCAGCAGATGACTGCCCCTCCCTGAGCCTGGTTCTGCTGGAGGTTTCTTCCTGTTAAAGGGAGTTTTTCCTTCCCACTGTCACCAAGTGCTGCTCATAGGGGGTCGTTTTGACTGTTGGGTTTTCTCTGTATTATTGTAGGGTCTTTACCCATAATACAAAGCGCCTTGAGGCGGTTTGTTGTGATTTGGCGCTAAATAAATTGAATTGAATTGAAAATACAGAGAAGGATGTCCTGAACTGCTGAGCTGCAACAACACAAAGTTGTGGTATTGTGGTGGAGTTTTTTTTAATCTTTTGTCAGAATGTGCCGTCAGTCTGGGCATTGAATCAATACTGTGAGCACATATGTTGCAGCTTAAGATTTTTTTACTTTTTAAATAAACAAAGCTCTTCTGCTCGTATGAAATTACAGTTTAATGTGAAATATTAAGTGCTTAGTGATGCATACATGAATGAGTGATTATCTCTACAGCTGCTTCATATTTATGCACAACTTTGCCTTAGTTGAGGTTACAACAGTGTGTGTATAATACCTGAGTGGAGTCAAATCAGGATGTATCCATGTCAGTTAGCAGTGACTGTGGACTCCTGTGTGCAGGGTTTCCTCCTCTAAATGCAGCTTCTGTTTTCATCCACACACACAGACGTCTCCCATAAGGGTCAGACAGGTTGACTGCATCAAACTGAAGGTTCAGTGGACCAAGTGACGTGTGTGTGTGTGTGTGTGTGTGTGTGTGTGTGTGTGTGTGTGTGTGTGTGTGTGTGTGTGTGTGTGTGTGTGTGAGAGACCTCTTTTTTCGTCTTCTATTCTCTTGTAAGACAGACTTATTTTCTCTGGTTTACTTAATTCTTTCCCTGGGTAAAATTCAGTTAATTCAGTGTGTGTGTGTGTGTGTGTGTGTGTGTGTGTGTGTGTTGTTTTTGATTTGTCTTACAGCTACAAACGCTCTTAGAGGTTTTTGAAGTCTGTTCTCTTTCTCTCCCCCTCCTTTCACCCCCCCTCTCTGTGTCTCTCACACACACACACACACACACACACACACACACACACACACACACACACACACACACACACACACACACACACACTAAGCCTAACATAACTGGATTAGGACTCAGCTACTAAAGAGAGAGGGAGTGAGAGCGAGTATTGAGGTCAACCTAATAAACATTCATCTCATATCTGAGCTGAGACAGCCATGCACAGCCCGTGTTTCAGCCAGTAACAATCATACCAACAGTTTGTGCTGGAAACTGTTACCATCATGAAGATGATGATGATGATAATGCTGTGTGGCTTTATCTAAAGCTCACAGTGTTTAAGGTGGATTTACATGCTGTTCCCATCGTGTTTGCTTCCATTAGATATCAGTGTTCTCCGTTACCTCAAATATGACTCAGTCACCACTCCAATTATCCACATAATAAATATATGAAGCAGTTATTCTGTTAATGGAGTGTTTCTAATATTCTGACCCTCATTTATGTTGCAGCCTCCTGATTTGGTCAGTGAATAGTTCTTCATGTGTGGTTTTATTTAGTTGTGTATGGTTGTGTGTGCAGATGCTTTCTGTAAAAGCATCAGTGACAGTTCAGCTGTTTCACTGTTGTGTTATTGGCTCAACACTTTGAACACAACGAGCTTTTTCTTCACCGCCAAACCCTCTGTCACTGTGTCCCCTAACAGAGCTGTTGATCGAGTGTGTGAAGAACAAGGACGTCAAGAAGGTAACTGTGTGTGTCTGTGTGTGTGTGTCTGCGATCGATGTTTGCATATTTATCTGAACACATGATTTTGTTAGCTGTTAAACAACTTTCTCACAGCCTTCATGTCCATTTTTATGTGTCCAACAACTGTGTCTGTGGTTCATGTACACATTCAGCTTTAATGTGCCCTCATGTGTTATAAAATACTAACTTTATGAGCGAAGCTTTCTGATGATGTTTGAAACTGCTGCTACACGTTTTCCTCACCCGTGTATCACCACAGCTGCAGGAGCTGCACCTGAAGGGGGCTGACCTCACAGTGCTGGACCAGTCAGGGTGCAGTTTGCTGCACCACGCTGTTACTACAGGAAGCAAAGAGATGGTGCGCTACATCCTTGACAATGGTAATGCTAACAGGCAGCCACTGTACATGAAAATCTGCCACTTAGACATGCCTGAACCATCCATCCATCACCAGCACCAGGTTACAGCTGTTATAGGCCAAGAGGACACATCACCAGTCCATCACAGGAACATGACCCTGAAAAACTGAAAATTATTCAACTAATATTGAAAAATCCTCGGTGAATGGACTGGTTCTTATATAGAGCTTTTCTATCCTACTTTGAGCACTCACAGTGCGTATACAGCCTCATTCACCTGTATTCACATTCACACTCTGACGGTTGCATCAGAGAGCAGCTTGGGGTTCAGTATTTTGCCCAAGGATACTTTGGTGTGCAGATTGGAGCAGTCAGGGATTGAACCACCAACCTTACAGTTAGTACCCCCTGAGCCACAGCCACCGCAGATACAATGTGCAGACATTCTCGTTTAACTTTAAAGAAGTGAGCATAGTTGGATGAACATGTGACTCTGGTCTCTGCAGTCATTCCCTCCTCTCTGTTTTCCAGCTCCAGGTGAGCTGATTGATGTCACTGAAAACCTGCAGTAAGTATTGTCACGGTTACCTTTAAACCATCCAGACTAAAGTTGGAATAAATAACGTGATTTTTAAGAGTTGGTGATTCCATTTCAGCAGTCTTAGAGTAAGACCTATTGTCTGCTCTGTAAGTGTAAACTGTGGTGATTGCAGTGAGCTGTGGTGCGTGAGCCTGCTGTTCTAACAAGAGTGCCGAACATTAACAAGAATAAGCAGAAGCAGTTGGGTGATCAGCAGCTGTGCTGCACTCCCAGAGTACATGAACTGCAGCTCAGCCGTGCTTTATCTCTCCCTCTCTGTCTCTGTGTCACGGACCACCAGCGGGGAGACGGTCCTTCATCAGGCTGCGTCTCTGTGTCACAGGACCATCTGTCATTATCTGGTAGAAGCAGGAGCCTCACTCATGAAAACAGACCTACTGGTAGGTTCTGCACATACACACCTGTACACCTGCACACCTGTACACCTGGGTCAGTTTAACTTCAGACTGTAAACTGAGCTTTTACAGTCACTGGCACTTCCTGTTTATCCAGATTCAACCACATGTTTTCTGATCGTCCTCTAACAGGAGTAGGACCAAACTAATAACACTCAAACAGTTATGATTCTCTTATTGTTATTGAACATATCGACTAATCACTGTTTGAGTGGGCTGAAAACAGGAGGTCTCCAGAGGCTACCTGGGAACACAGTTATGGAGATGCAATGAGTTGCTTGTTAAGTCACATCCAGTCTGTTCTGTCTGTACTTCAGTAAACATCAGTTGGTGTGAGTCATGCCTGTGTTTAGCTTTTGTCCTGATCTAAAGAGACTGCACACAAGTACACAAAACACTTTCATAGGGAGGAATGGTCCTAAAATACTCCTAATACTTCATTTTTAGCCTGGACTAAGTGCTAAAGATAGCACAGACTGTTTGTTGTGTTATTGGTTTGGGTCAGCTCACAGAAAGCAACAGTTGCAGACGGTCGTGTGCTGTGGTGATTCCACCTGCTTTGTCCCATGTAGGGTCTGAGTCTCAGAGGTGCTGCTGAGAGCTCCTGTGTTCATTAGGAAAGCTGCTTCCCTCAGTGTGTGTGAATCATTTAGAATGGAACGGTGGCAGTGAAACCCACAGAACCCTGTATATGCAGTTCTGTGGAGAACCTGTGGCTGAGTCAGGAACCATTTCAGAGCTGATGCATGCCTTCCAGTGGCTCCACGATGACTACATATACTGGGTTTGGTGGAGTCAGCCTGCTGCTGGAGCTTCACGCATGTTTGTGTTCTGGTCTCAACTGTGTCTGTTTTCCATGGAGGTTTTAACTGTGCAGAAAAGCTCTTAACTCGCTGGACTCAGCACTGACCTAGATACAGAGAGGAGGGGAGGGAGGAGACAAGGAGAGAAAATACCACAGTTTTGACATTCTCCATAAACTACTTTGTTTCTTCTCCAAATGTCACTCTGCATTTCGATTCCTCTCCGCTCCTTTTCCCGTCTCTGTCTTCCTGGAGCTTGGATGGTCGGCTCTTTGTCCCACAGACTCACAACCATTGCTTTACTGCTGTCGTGGCTGTGGTCGTGGGTTTCTGTCCCAAAGGGGGAGTCACCATAATGAATTAATTATGTCCCAACCACATGATTAACATACATTTAGATACACACTCACAGATTAGTCTCCACTAATCAGCGTTTGTTCTAAACTCTGGGTGTGAGTCAGTGTGACGGCTGAAAGTGTTACTGTAATTATATTGTCTGCTCATATTAGTAGGTGATATTTGTGCTTGTTGTGTCTGCTGGTTACTTTATTAAGATCCTCGATAGCTGGAGCAATGCAGCAGCTGTTCTTCCTGGGGTCTCCAAATCGTGATAGTGCTTTATGAACACACACACACACACACACACACACACACACCCTCACTACAAAACAGGGCAGGGTGCAGCCTGTACAGGTCACCAGCCTGTCGCAGGGCAAACACAGAGCGACACACCTGTGGGCAATTTAGAGTGACCAGGTAACCTAACCAGTGACGTCATGTCTTTGGACTGTGGGAGGAAACCCACGCAGACAAAATGCAAACCCCACACAGAACCTAGGACCTTGTTGCTGTGAGGCAGCAGTAATAACCAGCATGTATTTTGTCCTGTATTGTTTAATGTTAGAATATCCAGTTTAACAAACACATGTATGTGGGGTGTGATTGCCAGCTCTAGCTCTATATTCAACCCTCCTTCATCTTTATACCCTCGGTGTGGAAGCGAGGCCCAGCGTGGGAGTGTGGGGGGTTCAATCTGTCGGCTGCATCACGAGGAAAAAGCACACGAAGAAGACCCACTTCCACTATGAAGGTCATGTGACTTCCAGTACAGACCAACTTCCATTATGGAGTTGAGTATGGCGGTGCCGTCTTTGCCTGCAGGTACTGCTGGGGTCCGGATGATGCCAAAGCATATGAAGGGACGCAGTATGAAGGCTGTATGCTCACAAAACACGGTGACATTGGAGGATTTCAGGTTTCCGGTCTATCTCCAAAACTCTCCAAAAGTTGCTGATGTCACCTGAAAAAGTCACTAAATTTGTCGCTAGTTGCTGTTTATCCCACCAGAGGTACCAGGTTCCTGCAGGAGCCACAGCTTTAGCCACAGTCCTGGAACCCAGCCAGGTTAAAACAAACTGCTGTTATCATCCTTTACGTTTGTGCAGAGACGCTTCAGCTGTTTGTCCTTGTGTGTTTAGTTCTTTGGGTGTTAGTGCACTGCTGAGTCTGGGTTATGCACAGTGCAGGGAATCAGGTCAGTCTGAAGAAGCTGTCCTAAAAAGTTTAAAAGGTCTTGTGTTTATTTTCTATGCTTATAAAACTTCTTTTGCAGGTGTGTTTGGGTCATTGGGAGGAACCTGTCCAGTGGCTCTGCAGGTTAATGTCAGCTGGTTAAAGACAAAGCAGAATACACGATCTGTGCTGTTTTGACACTGTAATACTTTGGTGGGTTAGTGATGTAAGTGTGTGTGTGTGTGTGTGTGTGTCCGTCCTTCAGGGCGACACCCCCAAGAACAGGGCTGAGAAGGCCCAGGATGCTGAGCTGGCAGCCTACCTGGAGAACAGACAGCATTACCAGATGATACAGAGAGAGGATCAGGAAACGGCCGTGTGAAACATTCCAGCTCTTCATGAAGAGACGAGGATGAGGAAGGCTCTGCCTCCTTCCTCAGACGAGCAGACTGAAATATCGATGCCTTTGTGACAGGAGCTGGACTCAGAGTCCAGCCTAATGCCGACACTCCTCAGAGAGAAGCTGTGCCAAATATGATCTCAACATGCATTTAATAACGAGGGCTTATGTTTCAGATCTTTAAGTCATTTATTTTTATTTTAAATAGCTTAGTAACAATAATAATAAATCATTTCTTGTGAAATCACCTGACTTGGAACGTCAGTTTGGGGGAGGGGCTTCAATGTGATTTAAAAAAAAAAAAAAAAAAAAACTTTATTTCTTATGACCAATAAATCACAGACACACACCTACAATCCAGAGGGAAAACCAAACAGTCTCCAAAAAATCTTAAGAAGCAGCTTTTTAAATCTTCAGGAGATGAACACAAGTATAGTGCGCTATGTGTAACTGTGTGTACACCTTTGTGTGAGCTCCTTCATGTGACTGAGAGCTGCCTGAATGATCACGATGGTGTCATTCATGAATATTCTGGGATGTTTTCCAGGGTAAAACTCTTCTTTGGAACAGCGACCTGGTCATTTTTCATGTTTACCAAATTCATGTAGTTCCTGACTTCAGCGCTGTGTGTTTGTCTGAGTCAGCACGCCCCCTTCATGTGACCATTTAGTGAATATCCAACACAGAGAACAGAGCAGTGTTGGCCCCACAGGCCAAGAGGCTGCTGGGTGTCCTCCTGGGACCATGAATACCTCAGGTTGATGCTATGGAGCCTCATTAGTATAAATGCTGTCAGGTTGGTCTAAGCCTTAAGGATAACTCCCTGCTGTGCTTTTGTACCAGAGGTGATGGTTCATCAAGCATGTGCTACCATGTCATACCGTTTGTAACGCAGGTCCCTGTGAGCCATACAGCTCAGACTGATGGCTTTTGCCTTGCGAGTCCTGTTGTGATACCAATGAGGTGTTAGTCATGAAGGAACCAAAGATGTATGGATTTAAGGAGCCTGACCAAGCACACCCAGCTCAGTGCTGCTGCTGCTGGAGTGGGGTGGCACAGAAAATACCCCCACATGGAAACGAGTCCGGCTTGCTCAGAGACATAATCATCTCCACTACATGTTAGATTAATACATATGTGTTGGTACTAATCCATGTGTAGGTGTGGGCTGACGAGGCCAACCATGCAGAGTGAGTGAGCCTGCTGTGATTAAGATGTAGATGATCAGAAACCAGAACTCTGATATCTGATCATTCCTATCACACTGTCACTGTGTGTCTGCAGGCCCTAAAAACTAAATAATGCTGAGGGAGGTGTCAGCTTACAGGATCATAATCTCAGTAAATTAAAAATGCTATTAGGCTCTTCTCCTGCTGCCTGGTGTGCACAGTGGTGCCGGGTTAGCAGAGCAGCAGCGCAGATATGAAGAAACAGATTTTTTTAAACTGAAATGCTAACGTGTAAGGCACTGATTCCACTGCAGCGCTCTTTGAGTTATGAATGTTTAATAAACGATGTGATCAGGGCTCGAACCTTTGGCTTTATATTTGCTAAATAAAGATTTTCACACAGGGAAAAAAAGTGACCTCTGACCCATTTTAATGTTGACCCTTTGGAGGATTTTGATGACTAAAGTTTGTACAGTAAATTCTTGGAATATACTTTTTTGACAGAGTTATTGAATATGTGTAAACTTTATCTTTGCCTGTTGGAGCTTCTGTGATGTCTTTGCTGTGAAACCTGTGACAGTGAAGTAGGTCAGACTTTATTCTTTCAGGGCATTTTTGCTTCAAACGTGTGTGAAATAGTTTAATAGTAATGATTATTTTTATGTGTCATCGCCATCTCTGCATGTAATAATTGTTTTCAAGTTCAATTTGTTTTTGAGCTCAACATGAAGATAATAAAGAGAGAAGAGGTTTATGTTTCCTGGTTTCTGTGTTTTATAGAAGTGAACTGCAGTAAAATCACAGCTTTATTAAATACTTGAGTTTCCACAAAAACATTTGCTATTCAAACGAGCACTTTAAATATATGTAAATATGAGAATATTATGTATGACTTGAAGCTGCAGCCTGACAGAGGTTCTGCTGCGTGATTGTCAGGGTGCCTCTGAAGCTCCGATAGAGGGATGTGCGCTCTGTTCTCTGCAGATCGGACTGTCAGGTGAATATGAATGCATCGCAGCCGGCCGCTCTCGGGATGTGACGCTCGACTGCGAGCAGCAGACGCCTTCTTTACGTCACCGTGAAGTCAAATTCGTGCAGTTTGTAAACACAAGTATTCATATTTCCTAAACTTTCACTCAACATTAGGTTTGAGTTGTGGTATCAGCTATGGATTATGTTTCTCTTGTTTCCCAGCTTCGCTGTGCTGGTACTGAAGTCTGGCACATTCACAGCAACAAAAGTTGAGCAACTCGCAGCTAACTCGTTGCCAGCAGAGAAAGACTTACAAACACTTCCTGCTAAAAACAAGCAGAACAGACTATTTCATATTTGTGCTGAGACCCAGAGGAGCACACTGTACAGGCCTGCACCGCCGAGGCTGCCTCCAGATATTTACTGCACCACAGTGAAATCATAGGAGGATACACGACAGACAAGCTCGTCTCCACCAGGAGAAATTAGTCTCACAATCATCGCAAATGTGGATTTTATGATCTGCAAATGAAAACTAATATTGACAAATCATTTCTGTGTATATCTGCTACACTTTCAGATTTTAGACCTTCAAAAAACTTCCTGTGCATATGCAAAATATTTCAGTTTGCTTGCAGGTTGTTGCATGTGTGCACAGTTTAAGTACATTTGTTTTCACCCTCACAGCTTCAGATGCATCCACATGCTGATCAATAAGTGGAATATCTCAGCATTCCAGGATTCGTGAGTTATTTCGAACTGGAAAATCCTTTCCCTGAATAGACCAAATAGCTCATCATCCATTAATCACTAAAGACTCTATACTGTGACCTGTAATTGGTCAGCTAAGTGATCCCTTGTAACCTAAAGCTGAATGTAGGTATGATCTGGGTACTGGGAGACAACACTGTCTGACACTGATGCAAAGTTCATCTCAGTGTTCTCCTGTTTTCTGGGATGAACCCATTCCCAAAGCCCACAGAGAGGAACTCAGCTCCTGCCAGGCTCACTGACTCACAGCCACCACCAAAAGCAGGCTTTGGATCCAGTGACTGCTGTGCAACACCTTTCTGCTCGAACCCTTTCTACTACAAGTCACACACACTCATACAGTGCTGTTATCTATACAGTTATGGTGTGGAAACTGGGGGCTGGTTATAAAACTAGCTTTAGAGGAGTGAGGTAATTGCTCAGAGGGGGCTTTGGACAGACCCCAAGAACTTGGCTCACATTCAGTCAGCTATGAGGCCAAACTCCCATCAGTCCTCTGTTCAGCTGAAGCTGACTGTGACCTCTGACACGGCCACTCCTCTGTGTCTCATCACCCAGCTGTGCCCCCAACCCTCTCCGCTCAGAGCAGATCAGACACTCGAGTCATGTCTGGTGTGTCAGCCTGTGCTCCCCTCAAAGGTCACATTTGGGCTTAAACTCACCTTCTGGAAGCATTTCTGCTGCCTGCCCACTCTGCACTGCTCCACCTAGAAGGAAAAGGAAATCCTGCCTCCCCACCACACTCCACCACCAACCTCTGATCTCACCTTTGCTCCCCTTCGGTGCTCCCCTCCTTCCTCTTTCAGGAGCTCGCAGCGCTCCTAAAAGCTGCACATTTGATACTCATAAATAAATCAGTTAAACGTGCCTCTGAGTGTGTGTCTGTGTGTGAGGCCTGCTGAATCAGATCTATAAGTGAGCAAAGCAGAGACACATAAAGCCTCACTTTTTTATTTTTGCACATGAATCTCAAAATAGGTTTTCAAAAACAGATCTGTTAGTGGTGAAATAACTTTAGTAACGTTGATTTTTAATATAGTCATTCAACATCAAACTGCATTGTTGTGTTTTGGGGCTGCACAGCTAATTTCCATTATGCTTAATTTTCCAGCACATTATATTCTTCACTGGGTGCACACAGAACCTGGAGGATACAAAATGTACCTGAAACACCGCTAACAGTGTTTCTCCATGGCAACAGCACTGAAAGGGTCTAGAATGAGATCTCCCAAAAAAAGCTGTTCTTCACCAGCTCCCTGTTAATTTCATTAAATCATTAATAATCAATAACTTGTAATAATAACACAGTTTAATTTGAAATGCTCCCCACATACAAAATCATATCATATCATATCTCATATCATATCGTATCATATATCATATTGTCCCAACAGAGCACTTCACTCTCTGACTTCAGGCTTTGATGTGGTTCCAGTGGGAGTAGAATGGGAGGCGGAGCCTTCAGCTATCAGGCTCCTATCCCAGTTTGGGTTTGGGAGGCACCGTCTCCACGTTTAAGTGTGGGCTTCAAACTTACCTTTTTTATTCTGCTAAGCATTAGGGCTGGATAAGGTGACCCTAATCCATCCCTTAATCATGCTGCTGTAGGCTCAGGCTGCTGAGGGATGTCCCATTATGCTCTGAGCACTTGTCCTATATTCCACTATGTTAACTCAACACTATTAACATTTGTCTACTCACTCCATAGTTTGTGTTTTGTCCTCTTTTTTTTCTCACTCTTCTTCCTGTTAAATGGAGTTCAGTACTAATAATAAAGATGTCAGTAGAAAAAGAGTAGTAGCACAGCAGCATGAGTCAGTTCTCACTGCATTCATTTACTGGTGCAGGGAAGTGTTCAGGGCACAGGTAGTGTAGGTGTGGGCTTTGGCTGATCTTGATCATCTGCCAGAGGGCAGCAATGTTTTTGCCTGGCAAAATTTCTTTATATTTTACTTGGAAATGAGAAATCGGTGCAGTGAATTTTTGGAGCATGTGCAAACAAACATGGACCTTTATTTTTCAGCACAGCCTGAACTCTGTGAGGCAGCTTTCTTTGAATGAAATAGTTCCTTCTTGAAGGACCTTGCCGAGCTCTTCTTTCTTTCTTGGATGTTGGCAGATGATCCCACACTGCTTCAGCAATGTTGAGGTCTGAGCTCTGATGGTGTTTCACTATCCAGGTATAGTTCTCCTGCACTGATAGTGTGTTTGATAAATGAAAAATGAAGCTGTTGCTAAACAGATGATTGCAGGTGGTACTGCATGATGTGCCTGTGTTCATAATCCCATAGATCCCCAACAGCACTGGCTGAAACCAGAGCTTCCTCAGTCATTTACAGACAGCTGTACCTCTCTCCTGGCACCACAAGTCTGTGAATCATGGTCACAACAATGTTCTTACATTCTTCACAAGCCCCAGTCTGATGAAACAGACACTATGTAGAGAAGGTCCTCCTTTCCTCGGTCCATTTTGTGTTTGTGTTGTACTGCTGCAGAGATGAAGACTCAAATGCAAGATGCTGAGAAAAAATCAAGCTGTTTATTTTAGGCTGATGAAGTCCGAAACATAAATCCAGAAGTGAGGGAAGAACACAAGAATATAGACAGGTAAGGACACGACAACCTTCAACTGAAAGATGGTGTATGTATGCACACACAGGAACACACGGAGGGCTGATGAGAGGAGAAAAAATGGTAAATGGACTGGTTCTTATACAACAGGGGTTTTCAACTCCAGGCCTTGAGGGCCGGTGTCCTGCAGGTTTTAGATGTGTCTCTGCTTCAACACACCTGAGTCAAATATAGAAGTCATTAGCAGGACTCTGGAGAACCTGACTGCATACAGAGGAGGTAATTCAGCCATTTGATTCAGGTGTGTTGGATCAGGGACACATCTAAAACCTGCAGGACACTGGGCCACGAGGCCTGGATTTGAGGATCCCTGCACTACAGCTTTCCTCTGTGCAGCATGGTCATCAACAAACTTATACAGCAGAGCCAGAGGAGCCAATTGGAGACCAGAGCTTCTGTCTTGACAGCAGAAGCAAATATATGGAGGAAACAATACTGAATGATCTGCTTGGCATCTTGCAGCAGAGAGCCTGGGAGCTAAAACCACTGTGTCTTCATCCTCATGTGTTGGTTAATGCTACTTTATTAGGTACGGCCTGCTCCCATTAAACAGATACAGGATGATTTCCAGGGTTAATAACCAGGATGCTCTGGTCTACATCCAGTGTGGATCCTTGTTTTTTTGCATGTTTTTTCCCCATACACATTTTTTATTGTCACTAATACTCACCGCTCAGGTAAACTGCTTGCTCAGAGTTTGGCACCATATAAAACTTCTACATCCACAAACAAATAAGTGAAAGGCACTCCAGCAGTTCACTAGCTCGGTCTTTGTCACTGCTGTATTATTGTAGGGTCTTTACCCACAATACAAAGCGCCTTGAGGCGACTGTTTGTTGTGATTTGGCGCTATATAAATAAAATTGAATTGAATTGAATTGAATTGCTGTTCTTACTGGTACCGCGCTGCATTTGTTGCACTAACAGGTGGCTGATGGGAGCCCAACACTGTGCTCTCCCAGCTGTCCAGCACATGTGGAGCTGGATGGGTATAATTACCAACGCTGGTTATTTTGGACTGCTTGGCTTCAGCTTAACTTCATGGCTGCTGTCCTCATGTTGCTGCTCCATCTGCTCAGTGTGTGCTTCCAGCCCATGGTAATTGCCTCCCACACAATTGTGTTCTCTCTTATATTGTAGGGTCTTTACCCTACAATATAAAGTGCCTTGAGGTGACAGTTGTTGTGATTTGTCACATGCTCCCCAAAGATTAGAACTGATGCACGTATTCATCATATTTATAATCATAATTTATCCTGAAGCATCAGCTCACCTTTTTTATTTTTATTATCAGTCAGCTTAAAGTAACTGTAGATTTGTGAGCGTGCACATCTGTCTCTCACCCACAGATGTGTGACGCTCTGTTCTTCTGCAGAGGACTCCATCATCATTTATCATCATCATCCAATCTGCTCCACTGCCTCAGCACGATTCAGAGATCAGGTGGCTCTTTAGGGCGTGGCTCTTTGGTTGTGTTTATAAAAAACAACCAATCAGAGGATCTTTCTCCTGACATGCTCAGAAGTCCTCTGACCACCTGCACTTACCTTACCTGGGTGGTATGTTTAAAAAAAAAAGGTAAAAGGACTGGTTCTTATAAAGTGGCTTTCTACTCAACTTGATCGCAACATGTTCACCTGCTATACACCTGAGCACTTTCTATCTAACATTCACATGTATCAGACAGCTGCTCAGGGTTCAGCCAGGGATCGAACCACCAACCTTCTGAGCAGTCAATCACCTGCTCTACCTCCTGAGCCACACCTACCCGATGTGTTGCTGCAGGCCTGTTAAAGTTCATTTTTGCTGTTGTGAGGAGATATGAAAATGGTTCTGTATAGACAACAAAATGCTATTATTATTATTATTATTAGACTGCATTTATCTTTGTCTCTTTGCCTACTAATGTGCTCTGCTGCCAGTCAGCACAAACCAAGGCTAATTACATGTAATTCTTCCATCTGCCTGCCCTTTCTGTTCCTCTGCATTTGTCTTTGGCACACACACATACACATTTCTATCATTTCAGTTGGTACTTGTTGTCTTACACTTTTTTCCTGGATCTTATTGTTAGCCTGAACCTAACTTTACTCTAAACTTACATCAGGGCTCTATTCCAGGAAGCAGGTTTAGCTAAAAACTCTGGGTTTGTAACCCTAAAGTGAGGAAACTGATCCAGGTAACAGCCTCTGAGCCTAACCTGGCAGGTTTTATCCAACAAACTCTGAGTGTCTCTCTGACTCCGCCCCTCCTGCTGCACCTGAACCACCTGTCTGACACTCCCATTCATTTCCTCCTGTCAGAGCGTCAGAGGAGCGAATTCATCTGCAGACGTTTATGTTTCTATGATCACTGAAATCCCAGTTAGACGTTAGTTTGTTATTTTGTAACATCGTTCACTCGTCAACAGGCTGTAAGGACGGAGACAGCGATGATGTCACGGATTTATAATGAGGCAGCTGCCTCTGAAACATTTACTGTAGCATCACTGTTACATCACACTGATCTGGATGAAGCTTTAGACACAGAACACGCTGATCAATGATAATGATCGATCATTGGTTGTGCTGGAAAAGCTCACTGATGGAAAAATGTCTGATCCTGGAGATGATGGGAATGTTTGAGTGAAGATGAGGCTGAAATGATTTGAAGACTTCAAACTGAACTAAATGGATTTAAAGTGACTGAAATCAACATTTTGAAAGTTCTGTTGTCTGAAATTCAGAGTATGAATCTCCACAAATTTCCACTGAAAATCACCTAAATCTGTGATCAGAGGCTCTATAACGGATCAGTAAACCGTGTCTGAGTCCACCTGCACAGCAGGAGGATCCAAACGGATCAGGATCAGGGATTCAGACCGGATAAGGTCCAGATCCAGTTCAGGCTCCAGTCATTTCCCAGCTCATCCAGTCTGGATCTGTTCATAATGGATTCATTTTCCCAACACGATCTGCATTCTTTAATTAAAATGTCTCATCCTCCCAAACTGAATTATTTAAAACCTATAAAGCTGAGACATTTCTGAGAACATGAAGCTGTGACTGACCTCTGACCTTTAACAGTGACTCAGTGAAACGTCTCTGCTGCTGTCTCTGACACGCAGGTCGGTCAGTAAACTCAGTCTGAGCTGTTTCTCCACAGTTTTATCTTCACTTTCTGTCTCCTGCAGTTTGTCCGTCAGGCTCAATAATTAGATTTTATATATTAAATGTAAAATTAGGATTCAGCTTTGAGAAATCTGATGGAGATTCAAGTTATATAAATGATGACAGCAGACATTATAAAGAAATGATAGATCTGATAACAAACCTTTATTCTGTCTGTGATGATGTCAGAGTGGGTCAGGCTGATTACAGTGACTCGTCATGCTCCACACTGACACGTGCGATCCTCCATCATCGGATTAAAATGGAGGCTCCGCCCTTTATTTACCTGTTGCCATGGTGAATCCTGGTATCAGAGCTCCATTGATGATGGCTTTCTTTCCTTACTCACGCACGCGCTAAATCAGGGTGATCATACTCAGAGCTGTTCTGGAAACTCAGGGCCTGTTTTGAAACTCAGGGTCATGTTGTTGCTGTGTGGCAGAGAAGGATGGATCTTAATTTTAAGCCTCACTGATATCTAAATAGACGAGTCAGAAAAAACAGTTGTTATGAAGGAGGAACATATTCATAGATTAGAAAGAAGTTCTAGACCTGCACAAGGCTGGGATGGGCTACAGGACAATAGGCAGCTTGGTGAGAAGGCTGTTGTCACAATTATTAGAAAATTGAAGAAACACAAGATGACTTTCAATCTTCCTCGGTCTGGGGCTCCATGCAAGATCTCACCTCGCGGGGTAAGCATGATCTGAGAAAGGTCAGGAATCAGTCCAGAACTACACGGGAGCACCTGGTCAATGACCTGCAGAGAGCTGGGACCACAGTCTCAAAGATGACCGTTAGTAACACGCTATGCTGTCATGGATTAAATTCCTCCCCTGCTCATGCCAGCAAATGTCCAGGCCTGTTTGAAGTGACTATCTGGATGATCCAGAGGAGGCATGGGAGAAGGTCATGTGGTCAGATGAGACCAAAATAGAGCTTTTTGGTATCAACTCAACTCTCCGTGTTTGGAGGAAGAAAGATGAATACAACCCCAAGAACATCGTCCCAACTGTGAAGCATGGGGGTGGAAACATCATACTTTGGGGGTACTTTCCTGTAAAGGGGACAGGACTACTGCACCGTATTGCAGGGAGGATGTAAGGGGTCATGTATTGTGAGAATTTGGCCAACAACCTCCTTGCCTCAGTAAAGCCACGTTTCCATTAGTATCTACTCAGCACAACTTTACTCGACTCGCCGTGGTTTGAAGGTGTTTCAATTAGTACCTGGTACCAGATACCAGGTACTTTTTCATTACTCACTCACCTGAGTTTCCAAGTGAACTGAGGCAATCTGAAAATGTGACGTGGAAGAACAGCATGCCACTGATTGGTCAGGGAGTGTCGTCACTAGCGGAGTCATGAGAGCGAATCCTTCACCAGAATCAACTGCGCCTTTTTTAAAACCTGACAGCAAGAAAGTGGAGGCATACAAAGCACGGGGAGGCTCGGTTCAATACCTATGTTGACAGTTTGCAGCGGTAGTTTTGCAGCATGAGAGCCATCTGAAACACACACACAGCAAACATATAATAACCCTATACTGCTGGGTGATCGCCGCTGAAGCACCGTTACCTGCCCCTACAAGCCGAACAGCTGGTTAGCACAGAGCCTGAGACAGCTGATCAATGGAACTTTGATCAGAACAGACCGTTTGTCCTATTGGAAAAATTCAAATGGTTTCTGAAAGCTGAGAAACTGCACTTCACAACCAACATAGGATATTACTGTGGTGTTATTACATTAACTGTTGCTGTAAGTCCGCAAACTGCGGCACTTTTGAAGTACACTGAGTCAATTATGACATGTTTGGGGTATAGGGTTATACTTAACAATGATAACCTTCATCCATTAAAACATCCTATGAGGGACTTATGCATAATGACAATAGTAAACTGGCATTAGCTTTGTTAGCTTGCCTCTATCTCATCCATTGTTGTGTTTCACGGCGCACACAAATTATGTCAAGAGACTCCTGCACGCGCTGCTATATCGACTCCACCCACACTGTGGTGGTCCTCATTGCAATGGAAACACAACACGACCGTGGTGAGTTGTACCGAGTTGAGTCGACCCACGCTTATGGAAATACGGCTTAAGAGCATTGAAGATGGGTCCTGGCTGGGTCTTCTAGCATGGCAATGACCCAAAACACACAGTCAGGGCAACTAAGGAGTGGGTCCTTAAGAAGCATGTCAAGGTCCTGGAGTGGCCTAGCCAGTCTCCAGACCTGAACCCAATAGAAAATCTTTGGAGGGAGCTGAAACTCAGTGTTGCAGGAGTGGGCCAAAATCCTGCTGCAGTGTGTGCAAACTTGGTCAAGAACTACAGGAAACGTCTGACCTCTGTACCTGCAAACAAAGGTTTCTGTACCAAATATTAACGTCTTTTTTTTTTTTACTGAACACCCAGAATAAATGTTTAGTAAATGGACGGGTTCTTATATAGTGCCTTTCTACTCTACTTTGAGCACTCAAAGCGCTTTATATAACATGCCTCATTCACCCACATTCAAACAAACACTTCTTTCTATACTTTCTATCTAACATTCACACACATTCATACTGTGAATCGGAGAGCAACTTGGGATTCAGTATCTTTTCCAAGGATACTTTGGCATGCATACTGGAGCAGCCAGGGATCAAACCACTGACCTTCCGATTAGTAGGTGACCAGCTCTACACCCCAGTGGTGGCTCTGACAGCTAAATCATGGATTCCAGCTTTATCATGGATAGATAAAGCTGGAAAGTATCATTTGCATAGCAATATAAATTAAAGCAATGCTTTCTAATAATACTGTCTAAGGGAAGCAAGTTCAATTCAGTTTTATTTATACTGTATAGTGCCAAACCATAACAAAGAGTTGCCTCAAGGTGCTTTATATTGTACAGTAAAGACCCTACAATAATTACAGATATATAATGTAAATAAAATTGGTCCTAGCACAGAACCCTGTGGAACTCCATAATTAACCTTAGTGTGTGAAGAAGACTCCACATTTACATGAACAAATTGGAATCTATTAGATAAATATGATTCAAACCACTGTAGTGCAGTACCTTTAATACCTATAGTATGCTCTAATCTCTGTAATAAAATGTTATGGTCAACAGTATCAAAAGCTGCACTGAGGTCCAACAGGACAAGAACAGAGATGAGTCCACTGTCAGAGGCTGTAAGAAGATCATTTGTAACCTTCACTAATGCTGTTTCTGTACTGTGATGAATTCTGAAACCTGACTGAAACTCTTCAAATAAACTGTTCCTCTGCAGATGATCAGTGAGCTGTTTTACAACTACTCTTTCAAGAGTCTTTGAGAGAAAAGGAAGGTTGGAGATTGGCCTATAATTAGCTAAGACAGCTGGGTCAGTGATGGCTTTTTAACTAATAGTTTAATTACCGCCTCCTTACTTTGACCCACTGGACTGCTCAGATTTTATTTTATTTTTTAGTCCATTTATTTTCTTAGAAATTTTGAAAGGTGGAGTTGGACTGCTCAAATGACAGAGTAAAGGAATATTAAATGGCTGCCAGCTACGTCTTAGTTTAATCTTTGTCATGGAGATCCATGAATAAAACACTACAGTCTCTGTAGAAGAAGCACAGCATTTTTTGCCTTTCCTTTCTCTGACACACTCATTCCATTTGAAACAAGTTTTCATCCTGACCATTACGACCCCAAAGGAATCTTTTCTTAGTCTGCTTTTGTGTTCACCACAAAGTCAGAATGTGGTTTCAAGACTGATTTCACTGTTTTTATGTCCAATGGCAGATGGCCCTCTGGGCACTGACATAGATAATGAAAGCAGAGTGAACAAAGTCAGTGAAGTGTTCACTGACCAGGCTTTCTCCCTCTGCTTCCTTTTGTTTCTGTCTGCTTTCTGTCAGCTGACATCAACATCCAAATTATATCTTTAAAACAACTTCATGTGTTGATGTATTATGCAAATTGTTTGATATCAAGTTATCCTTTTACAGAATTAACACTTCCCAAACCAACAAATGACTCACATAAACAACAGCTCTTCAGATTACAATCCAAATAATTAAAACGATACACAACTGTCTGCTAGCATATTTGTAGCAAACTCATTCTCAAATGCACGGCTTTTCTGCAAACCCCCAGATAAGTCCAGATGTTGGGGTGGGTCAGTAACAGGTCACTGCACATGTATTTTTTAGCTGTAACCAGGTTTAATATCTTTAAGTGTGTATACTGTATATGTGGTATCACGGTGAAATGAAACATATGCAGTGAAACAATGAGTTGAGTTTTTTAATGTAATGCACTCATGCTTACCCACTTCCAAGCCCCGCGGTGTGTGATTGTGTTTCTCGGTCACTGGGCTCACTGAAGATAAAATGGTGCATTATGGGTAAAGGGTTTGTGACAGCCCCTTTTGTCTTTGTGGCTTTCATTTTCTGTTCCTCTCTTTCACTGTCTTTGGTTACACTGTATAAGAACTACACACTATTTGTTTCTTTGGTTCAAAATGCTCATGGGTCAAAGGTCAGATTCTGCTCTGCTTTCTCACAGATGAACTTGAAAAATGAAAGAAGTAGTGGATGTTCTCTTCTTCTGGCACAATAGGAACTCAGAGCAGTTTCAGTCAGTCTGTTTGTGTAGAAACAGGGTGCTCAGGGTCATACAGCTAACGGCCATACCACCTGAGCATGCCTGATCTCAGAAGATAAGCGGGGTCGGGTCTGGGAGATCGCCCGGGAATACCAGGTGCTGCAAGCTTGTGGTGGCTGTGGGTCAGGAGGTCGAGCAGGTCAGCTTCTAATCAGAGGGCTTCGATCCCTGGCTGCTCCAGTCTGCATGCCACAGGATCCTGTACTGGACCCCAAGCTGCTCTGTGATGTGGTCACCTGTGAATGAGGCAGCCAGTATAAAGTGCTTCAAGTGCTGTATAAGAACCAGTCCATTTATCATGTAGTTACTATAAAGCTTTACCCTGTGCATTCCTCCCACTGTCCAGTTAATAAATCTGTGTGTGTGACAGCCTTTCATCAGTTAGAACACTGACTGTAAAATGAAGCATCCAGGCAGCACTCCTGTGAATGACTGTGTGTGGCCTCTCGATCACATCTCCTCCATTCTGTAAAAATGTCTTTGGGCAAGATGCTGAAGCCTCCGGGCTTTGTGATCCATAGCAGGTTCCTCCAGATCTCAGAGATCTAGTCTACAGTCTTTAAGAGTCTTTAAATCACTTCAAGGACCTCCCAGTCCTGCAGTAACCCATAACCAGCTCCTCACAGAGGAGCTGTGATTGTCTATATAAATTATTTGTCCCATCCATCACACTTATCAGTTTATGTTGATGCTGTCCACAGAGGCACAGGACATCTGTATTTGGAACTCGATTCTCATCTTAAGGACCTTTCTGAAGCAGCATTGTTGGAAAGCCTCAAGCTGTTAAACATATGTGGTCCAGCACTCAGCTCCATGTAATACAGCACAGCGGACAGCCATCTGGATCTGTGTCCGTCATCTGGGTAATGGATGGGACAAATATCTCTGATTTCTTTATTGATGACGAAGCAGGCTGTATGTATATATATATATATATATATATATATATATATATATATATATATATATATATATATATATATATATATATATATATATATATATATATATATATATATATATATATATATATATATATATATATATATATATATATATATATTATATATTTTATATATATATATATATATATATATATATATATCTATATATATATATATATATATATATATATATATATATATATATATCTATATATATATAATATATATATATATATATATATATATACAGAGCTACAGGGGTGGCTGTAGCTCAGTAGGTAGAGCAGGTCACCTACTGATCAGAAGGTCAGCGGTTCGATTCCTGGCTACTCCAGGCTACATGCCAATGTATCCTTGGGCAAGATACTTAACCCCAAGTTGCTCTCCGACCGTCCTGTCGGAGTATGAATGTGTATGAATGATAGTTAATTAAAAACACTTAGCTTAGTTTAAACATGGAAGTGCTTGTATGAATGTGAGTGCATGGGTAAACGTAAACATGTTGTGTAAGCGCTTTGAGTGCTCATACTGAGTAGAAAAGCGCTATATAAGAGCTAGTCCATTTACCATATATATATATATATATATAGAGAGAGAGAGAGAGCATCTGCATCAATTGATTTTCAGCAATTACCAAGATTACCAAGAAGTTTGGCCTTTGCATCAGCACAGAAATACGTGGCAATTGTAATATCAACTGATTACCATGCAATTACTGATAATTGGCAGTAATTGGTGGGGGGCTCTGATTCCTGCCATCTGCAGGTGAGAGCAGGACTGGCACAATAGTGTGGCTGTATGAAAACATAGAGTGTAAAGCACATCATGTCTGACAGCTGAGCTGCAGAAGCAGCAATAATTGGCCAAATGTCATCCCCAGCTGAAAGCACCTTGAGACAACTGTTGTTGTAATTTGGTGCTATATAAATAACCCAGTGTGTGCTGGGAGCACTTTGATACATCACACTGTGGGAGGCCTGTGATGGACCAGGCTCACTTGGCTGAATGTCCCAGGACAGGAAGGTTAGTTTGTTTCCAGCTGTGTTTGCTCCTTCAATAACGCTCTTCTTTGAAAAATTAATATTTATGTAACTTTATCTCATACAGGGACATTAACACAAAATATAATTAAAATAATATAATTAATGACATCTTACATGAGTATAGCCTTCCATATTTCTGATATAGGGTTATGAATTATACACAAATTCAAATAATTTTCATAATAGATAAGATTCCTCTAAGGAAATTTAGTTAGCAGCTAATTTCCATCAGCAGGTCTGGGAAAAGGAGAGAAAAGGTTTGGGGAAGTTAAGACTGAAAACTATGAATTATATGGTTTAAGAAGGTAATAATATTGCAGTTTAAAAATAAACCTTTGACCATCATACCTCATTTGTTTTATCCCATCATAATCAGGCATGTCATTTTAAAATCATTATCTTCAGGATAATACACAGAGGACGGTTTGAGTGCCCAAGGTCCTGATGAATATTTACTCGAGTTAATCCTGCAGAAGACTGAGAACATCCTCCTGGGATGCTACGGCGCTGCTTTTCAACTCCAGTCCCTGGACAGGTTATTAGAGCAGCAATGCATAATTGCAGTTGGTGTGTGAAGCTTCCACTCCACCATGCTTCACCAGCTTTGTTTCCACTGTGTGTCTCTGACATAAAAGAGGGTGGAGTATATTTGGGGGTGGGGGGGTCTGGGCTTTCCATAGGGACGCTGATATTTTAGGAGTGTTCTTTGGAATTGCTGTTGGAAGGAGGTATAAGGTACCACCTTCTGTCAAATGCATGTCAAGATCTTATCAGTAATAGATAAAGATCTATAGCATAGATAAGATAAGCAATTTTCATATAGATGACGTCATATTTTTAATTGAATGTAGATTATAAAAATTGATAATATTATGTAAGGGGTATATGGAAATGAATGTCAGGGTTGGTGCTTATGTGTCACTATAGGGGAGGTGGGTGAAAGTATACATAAATATATATATATATTTATATATATATATATATATTTATATATTTATTTTAATTGGGTATTTTCTTTTTATTTTGTAAACATAAATAAATAAAAAGGCACAGGACTTGTCATTTCATTTGTGTGAGACATTACAGCATGTATAGTTTGTTTTTTTTCTTTTCATTTTTCATTCAGCTATGACTGAAACATTTTGCTGTGGACCACATTGGAAATCTTTACTTAATTTTATTTGTATATGTTTAATTCCGTCTAAAAAAATGAATGAAATCAAGATTCGTTTTACCCGGTTTTCGCAAAGACAGCACCAGGACACCGTTAGTGAGCCTACTGAGACCTCTGTGTGCCACCGTGAATGTGATCAGAATTAGGTCAGACAGAAAGGTCGGCAAGCCTGAACTTTCGCCCCTCCTCCCTTCCTCTCTGCCCCCGCCTCTCTCTCTCTCTCCTGCTCCTCCTCCTGCTCCTCCTCCTGCTCCTCCCCCCTGCTCATCCTCGTGCTCCTCCTCCTCCTCAGTTAGGGTTTGTGTTTAATTATTCTGAGGAAAAAGAAAAATTAAAAAATGAAATTGTAAATTAAAAAATATAATTGAAAATAAAAGCAAATAAAATAAATAAAAAGAAGAAAGCAAATGAAAATATATAAGCAAGAAAAATAAAGTAAATGACAAAACTAAAAAGTAAATGAAAACTAAAAAAATGAAAGCAAATAAAATTGAAAATTAAAATAAATTGAAAATTACAAAATAAATTGAAAATTAAAAAATAAAATTGAAAATTAAAAATAAAATTGTAAATTAAAATAAAATGTAAAACTAAAATGTAAAAATACAATTGAAAAAAATAAAAGTAAATGAAAAAATGAAAGCAAATGAATTGTAAATTAAAAAAATTAAAATTGTAAATTGTAAATTAAAATTTTAAAAGTAAACTAAAAATTAAATTTTTAAAAAGTAA